>NC_041216.1:26468049-26511700 GCF_002837175.3 Physeter macrocephalus
TCCGCGGCATGTGGGATCTTCCCGGACCGGGGCACGAACCCGTGTCCCCTGCATCGGCAGGCGGACTCTCAACCACTGCGCCACCAGGGAAGACCAGTTTGCTTATTTTTAAATGCACTAAGCAGTCTGGTCAATTTTATTTTATCTTATTTTTTAAGGTATTATTTATTTATTTATTTTTGGCGGCATTGGGTCTTTGTTGCCGTGTGCCGGCTCTCTCTAGTTGAGGCGAGCGGGGGCTACTCTTCGTTGCGGTGCGTGGGCTTCTCATTGCGGTGGCTTCTCTTGTTGCAGAGCACGGGCTCTAGGCGCCTGGGCTTCAGGAGTTGTGGCGCGCGGGCTCTGGAGCGCAGGCTCAGTAGTTGTGGTGCACGGGCTTAGTTGCTCCACGGCATGTGGGATCTTCCCGGACCAGGGCTCGAACCCGTGTCCCCGGCATGGGCATGCGGATTCTTAACCACTGCGCCACCAGGGAAGCCCGAGTCTGGTCAATTTTAAAGCAGATAATTCATCATCATTCAGAACCAATAAAAAAGTTACCATACTTTAAGAAACATTTTATTGGTGATGCAGATCTAGAATTATCGTGTAAGAGACACAAGTCATTAGAAAATACAAGACACGGGGAATTTGCCCCCATTCTTTGACTGAAGTTGTTGACACAAAGGAAGAAATTCACAAACATTCTATTTCTCCTCTGGGTGACAGACAGGACTCCCTCCCACCTCTGAGGTGCCACAGTCACCTGACCTGCTTTGACCGATGAAACATGAGCAGAGCTGCTGGCTCCACTTCCAGGCGCAGGCGTTGAAAGCCAGTGCACAATTCCTGCCGGTCCCTTCCTTCCGCAGTGATAACCGGAGAAGAATGTTTACGGGAAGTCCCCTCACCCCACCCCACCCCCAGGGACTGACGACAGAGCCTTCCTGCTGACTGGCATGGGACACAGAGCACGAGCAAGGAAAAACTTAGAGCCGTGGCGATTTGGGAGGTGTCTGCTACATAGCACACCTCCAGCGTATCCTGAGTGACATAGATGGTGGCCAAAAAGAGCAGCAAGTCCAGTGGACTTGGCTAGTGCGGTCACTGGGTAGGTGATGGTGCCGTTTCTGGAACAGACACTGTGAATGATCGGGGGAGGAGCGTGGGGCAGGGGATGTTTCCTTCTGTCTGGTGAACGCTGAGTTTGAGAGGCTTGTGTCCAGTGGGCCAGGCGTCATCAGCAGATGAATGAATAGAGGGACCATGAGAACAGATAAGATGGCCTGGGGAGGGTAAGCAGAATGGAAACAGAAGTCCCTAAGGAACCCTGGCATTTAAGGGAGAAGCAGAGAAAGAGGAGCCGCTTTATGGTAGAGTTTCCTTTGAAAATGGCACCGAAAGTTCATACATATTTCATTATATCACGCTCCTGAACAAAAGGCACGATTCTACAGTTAGTACTTTCCCAGGGGCACAATCGCATGTCACACAAGAGAAGCAGTGACTGTCTATCCGAGGCAATGGAAAAACGTCAACCCGCTTATCACAGGATTCTATTGAAAACTGGCATTTTATTGTGAACGGAAGCAAGTCTCCTTCCACCCGTATTACATTGTTGCCTAGGGCTCGCAGGGTAAGAGTGGAAGTACATTCAAGGGGAAAGATACGCAGGATGAAAACAAGAGGCGGCCCTCTCATACCCAAGTCATCTTCCCACGGCCCACGTGGGCAGCGACCTGGTCCAGCACATACCGGCCGGCTCTACACAAGTCACTTCTGAAAGACCATATATTTAAGAAACTCAAAAGCCAAATTCTGAACGTTTTAGGAATCACAAGCCAGCCGGTTCCCCACTCACCTCCTCCCCTGAAAAGCACTTTTCACACGGGGAGTGGCGTGCAAGGAACTCCGAGTCCTCAGGGAGGGGGCTGGTGAGAGAGCAAAAGAGGAAGGGGACTTGGGGTCTGCAAGGGAGAGGGAGGGGAGCGGCAAGGAACGCCGTTTACTTAGGCCTTGGACCAGGCTCAGCTGTTCCCCTACAAGCAACACAAGCACCAGAGTTATGTTTATAAACACTTTATTCAGTTTATTATAGTGGGCGACTTCCCAGCTAAATGCACAGATATAGGCCAAGTGTTCCTGGGTTAACGCAGCAGCCAGTGGGTTACATGGGACTGAGCATCGAGGCCAAGGAGAGAGCACCGAGGTTTCAGAGTCAGACCCGGCCCGAGACCTGAGCCGAGGGTGGGCCAACGTCCCGACACTGACAGCTGCTCCTTTCTTCCCAGGTGGGCACACTGCAAGGCATATTTTCAACTTCACACCATTTCACTGATGTCAGGGGAACAGGTATAACAGAAATGGAACCTGGGTCCTGGTGCACCTTAACTGTTGCTTTGTAAGTCACAGACCAGCGTGTGAACAAGAATTTTAGAATATTCCGCTAACGGTGAGCCACGGGGTGGTAAGACTCCTTTGCCCCTCAGTGCCTCCTCGTCTGTTTTCATTCCTACCTGAATTCCTGTCCTTAAGCCACACACCCTGATGTCCAAAGTCTCACGTACACAACACAAGCCTCTCAGATGACAACAGCTATTCCCAAGGCAGCATCTTATGCAGACAGTCTGTGACGTCAAAGAAAGAAAGTGTCTCCGGTTAGCTATCCTCTGTAAAAACTCGTCCCCCCTGACCAATGCCTAATCGGGAGCATAATTTAGAAGACAGATTTAGGAAGTGGACTATGGATCAAAATAGGAAACAAACTCCAAAAAGCCATCGTCCATGGGGACTGGACCAGAAAATGACCAGTTCACAGATGGTCTCACTTGAAGACTACAGAACTGCTGCTCACATAATTATTAGAAACATATTGGAGGCTACAGCTGATAATCTGCAAATGGCTGGGTAAAACTCTGTCTACAGGAATGAGATGGTCAGTCGAGCTCAAACCTTCTCTAACCCCCAGGAAAAATGCTGGATCGGAAGGAGAGTCGCAAGACCTACAGCCTTTCAAGGGCAAGGAAGGCCTGCCAGGATGTCAGAGGTTCACACACAATATGACAATTTTAATTCTGAAGGGCACCTTGAGTCCCACTGGTCACTTTTCTGACTTTATCTACCAGGAACAGACTTGACATCTGACTGGGATTTAACTTTTTGGCAAAACAGAAACTTTGGTCACAGCCACGGTTCTATAAAAATGTTTTAACGAGGTTATTCTTTCTGATTAAAACAGTATTTTTAGCAAGTGATACACAACAGTAACAAGAAAGTAAACATCTTCATATCTAACGCAGGAGCAAAAACCTCTTTACCAGCATCTTGTTTTAAATACAGCGAAAGAGTCAGCAGTGTTTATAAACAGTAGAGAGTTCTCTTAAAGGGAATCAGAAAAATAGCAAAATAAGGCACAGCCTGTATTTGTGTTAGGCAGTAGTGTTCTTTCTGGAAGGCACAAATTGGAATCTGACTACCCAAAGGTTTAAAATGAGGGTAATGTCATATGACTAGGACAGCTAACTTGGAACAAATTTCCTTAACTGGAATCCCTGGCAATTAATCAGACAACATTACTGCTAGGTTATTACACTCGGCAACTTAAGAAGTCCTCTTCATCAGCCCCTATGTAAAGTTGAAAAGGCACTGTGCAAAATGGGGGCTGGGCTGACAACACCTCTAGTTTGGAGTGCATATTACAAAACAAAGGCACATTTCCTAGAAAACAAACTTTACAGTCACTAACAGAAAATAATCATTTTGGATATAACAGTAGGTAAGCTTGATAATATAGCAGGTTCTAAATCAAAACTCTTGAAGAGGTTTCTTGAACAGCAGGCTGGAGTTTCACTGGTTCTTCAGGAAGAAACACTCCACACTAATAAGCAGGGGAGATGCAAAAAAGTGGAAAAACAACAGTTTAGTCTTTCAGGGCAAATACAGAATAAACATCAAATACTGCAGTCTAAGTGTGAACAGAAATTCAATTTCTGTCCAATTTCCTATTAGTGGCTTTTCTACATTTTTTGGAGGGCTAGAGGAGGCTGTCAAAAAAAGGATCCAGGTCTTCCCTGGTGGCGCAGTGGTTGAGAATCTGCCTACCAATGCAGGGGACACGGGTTCGAGCCCTGGTCTGGGAGGATCCCACATGCCGCGGAGCAACTGGGCCCGTGAGCCACAATCACTGAGCCTGCGCGTCTGGAGCCTGTGCTCCGCGACAAGAGAGCCCGCGACAGTGAGAGGCCCGCGCACCGCGATGAAGAGTGGCCCCCGCTTGCCACAACTAGAGAAAGCCCTCGCACAGAAACGAAGACCCAACACAGCCATTCACATACTACAACATAGATGAACCTTGAAGAAAAAAAAAAAAAAAAAAAAAAGGATCCAAGATACATTTCTTTAAACAGTTCTCACGTACCGGGCTACGAATGGCAATGGGCTGCTCCAATATTGTACACAGTAGCCGCAGTAATGATCATAATAATAGTAATGATAGCTGTGTGTATATATATTTATTTATATAACGATTATTATTATATGCCAGGCACCATCCTAAGCACCTTTTATATATTAACAGCTTTGTCCTCATAACAAACATATGAGGTGGGGACTATTATTATCCCCATTTTATAAATGAGGAAACTGAGGTTCAGAGATATTAAATTACTTGCCCAAGGCGACACAACTGGATGGTGGAGCTAGGGTGGATCACAGGTAGTCCATGCTTTTAATCGCTAGACTACACTACTTCTCATAAAAGGAAACCTCTGATGAAAATATATTCAGAGAGAAAACTTACTTCCACTCATTCAGTGGAAATGAATAAATTTTCTCTAACTTCAGAGGATTACTGTTTATATCGGAAAATCTCAGACTCAACATCCAAGTACTTAAAACACTTAATAATGAAAACAAAAACCTTTGGGATAAACTAACATCTCCGAGGGAACCTCTATTTGGAGTTCTTGTGTATGCAGTCAGCTGTGAGCAGAGGAGACTTCTGCAGTGAGTTTGGAGCAGGAGAACTCACCAATGATGATGACGACGATGATGATGGCAACGCTGACCCCTATCGCCCACATCTGTAACGACACATAAGTCCATTTCACATTCGAAACTAGAGATTAACGTGCTTACTGAAGAGTATCATATACTATCGTTCTAGTCACAGAAGGAGAAATTAAGGTGCACCGCCATCTGAAATATTCATAATTTTTAGAGCCTAAACTTAATGTTCTCAATTAGGGCCTGGAAATTACTGATCTGCTTTTTATAACACGTTCAAATGATTTGTGGTCCCTAGATAGGCCTTTGTGTATACCTGTTTTCCACCTAAAGAAGGGCTACTAAGCCTGTCCCCTGTGTCAGAAAGTGTCACTTCCAACCCAGGAAGGGATCTGATCGCAGCACACTTCTTTCGCAGCTGTGTCACCTCTGCTTTGGGCCACGCTCCTTGCGCGGCTGCTTCCTGCTCTTCTGTGGAGCACACTGCAGCTTTGGAGCGGCTCTTTCCTTTGACGCTGGAGCCATTCACAGCCACGTGGAGAACGGACCACGCGTCCAGCCCTCTCCTGTCAGTCTGTGCGCGGGGCTGTGCTGGGTGGAGGGCTGGAAGGGGCTTAGGTCTACGATTGATTTGGGACGCTCCTGTTCCACATGCTTCCGAAGGTCGGCCCCAGAACATGGAGAGTTCCCCGTTGCGGGGACAGGAAGAGGATATGCACTCAGTGTTTTAGATTCAGTCAACCCACACTTCCACCCGAGGGAAGGCAAACTCAAGATTCACGAAAGTCCAATATTTGTAGCCTCTGTCTACCCTGACACTACAGAGGGTGACTTAATGTAAAGACCAGTTAAAAGCGAACTACCTTGCAATTCTTCCACCAGTATTTTCTCTTCAGCTTGGCAGCACTCGTTTCAAACTGGGAGGCTCCTGCCTGCAGTGCGTCTGCGCGGTCATCCAGCTCGGAGAGCTTCTGATCTCTTTCCAACACCTTATCCACGTTGACCCGCATGATGTCCACCACCTGACGAATATGATCACGCTCAGTTACACGTAAAGGAATGAAGAACAAAACTCCTCGGTGAAATTTACTGGCATTTTTTTTTCATGTCAGCACTTTACTACTTGGAGTCAAACTTCCATTCAAAAAAAAGAAAAAAGGGCTCACCCTTTCAAGTTAAAAACACGCAGCAAACTAGGAATAGAAGGGAACTTCCTTAACATAGTAAAGGGCGTCTATGGAAAAACCCACAACTAACATCCATGCTCAATGGTGAAAGACAAGGAGGCCCACCTTCACTACTGTTGTTCAACATTGTACTGGAAGTTCTGGCCAGAGAAATTAGGTAAGAAAAAGAAATAAAAGGCATCCAAATTAGAAAAGAAGTAAAGTGATCTCTATTTGCAGCTGTTTCCATGTACAGAAAATACCAAAGTATCTACCAAAAAAACCCTACTAAAGTTAGTAAACAAACTCAGTAAAGTTTTAGGGTACAAGATCAATAGCCATAAATGAGCGTGCTTCCATACACTAGCAATGAAAAGGAAATTAAGAAAACAATTCCATACAATAACACCCAAAAGAATAAAATACCTAGGGATAAATTAAACCAAGGAGGCCAAAGACTTGCACACTGAAAACTGTGAAACACTGCTGAAAGGAATTAGACCTGATGAAATGGGAAAACATCCCATGTTCGTAGATTGAAAGACTTAATATTTTTAAGAGGGCAGTACTCCCCCAAGTGATGTACATATGTATAGATTCAACACAATCTCTATCAAAATTCCAATGGCTTTTTTTTTTTTTTTTTTTTTTTTTGCAGAAAGGGAAAAACCAATCCTCAAATTCGTATGGAATTCCAAGGGGCCCCTGAATACCCAAAACAGTATTGAAAAAGAAAAACAAAATTGGAGGAGTCACACTTTCCAATTTCAAAACTTGGTGCTGGGACAACTGGACAGCCACTTGATGAAGCTGGGCCCTTACCTTACCCCAAATGCAAAAATTAACTCAAAATGGATCAATGATCTGAGTATACAGCTAAAACTATAAACCTCTTAGAAGAAAACGTTAAGAGTAAATCCTTACAACTTTGAATTTGGCCATGGATTTGACACCAAAAGCAAGAGCAACAAGAGAAACAATAGATAAATTGGACTTCATAAAAATTAAAACCTTTTGTGCATCAAAAGACATTGTTGTCACGGATGTGAAAAGACAATCCACAAGATGTAAGAAAATATTTGCAAATCATGTATCTGACAAAGATTTAATATCCAGAATATAGAAAGAATTCTTAGCAACCAACACCAGAAACAGACTACCCAATTAAAGAATTGGCAATGGACCTTAATAGACATTTCTACAAAGAATATATACAAACGGCCAACAAGCACATGAAAATATATTCAACATCATTGGTCATTAGGACATGCAAATCAAAACCATGATGAGTTACTAACTCATACTCATTAGGATGGCTATAACCAAAAAAATGGAAAATAACAAGTGTTGGTGATGATGTGGAAGAACAGGAACTCTTGGACATGGCTAGTGGGAATGTAAAATAGTAAGTACGTCACTGTGGAAAAGTTTGGCAGTTCCTCAAAAAGTTAAACATAGTATTACTATATGATCCAGCAATTCTACTCCTAGACCCATAACCAAGAGAAACGAAAACAGGTGTACACATAGAAACTTATGTGCAAACGTTTATAGCAACACTACTCATGACGGCCAAAAGGTGGAAACAACTCAAAAATCCACCAACAGATGAATGATAAACAAATCGAGGTATCCATGTGCAATGGAATACTACCCAGCCATAAAAATGACGTACTGACCAACGCTACAACTTTGTAGAACACGTGATGCTAAGTGAAAGAAGCCAGACACAAAAGGCCACGTATTGTATCCCTTTTATATGCTATATCCAGAATAGGCAAAAGCATAGCAACAGAAAGCCAATTAGAGGCTACCGTTCGGGAGGAAGGGGGAATGGGGAGTGATTACTAAATGCATACAGGGTGTTCTTCAGGGATAAAGAGAAAAACTGAAACTAGACAGAGGGAATGGTTGCATAACATTGTGAATATACCAAATACCCCTGAATTGTACTCTTTAAAATGGTTAAGTGTATGTTATGTAAATTTTACCTCAATCTAAAACAAAACAAAACAGCTCTCTTTAGTAAAGAAAAAGGACCCAGTTTGATTTCGTAAGTTAACAGAAGTTTCATGTAGGATGGAATTAGAATGGGTTTCTCAGCATGAAAATGTAAAAATTTCAGAATTAAGGTCATAAACAAAACCTTCAGACCAAAATATTACCATATGATTTAACAACAGAATCTAATATTAGCTTAACTCTGCTTTTTAAGGCAGCTGAATGCAGAAAGACCAAGATATCCTTGTTCAGCAGTGATGGCTTTTAGGACTATGGAGATATTAGTACTAGCTTGAATTTCTCAAACAATTTTCCATTGTAGGTCTGCATCTATGGGGCAGAACAAAAGACGCTCTGAGGGTCTCCGAACTCAGGAATCCCACAGATACAGGTCTGTTGGGTAGAGCAGTTCCCAGCACCTGCCTTCTGCACATCAATAGGCAACAATCTACAGAGACTTGCTGGGCTGGGTAACTAGTACGTCACGCTACTGGAAAAAGAATTTTGATGAAAAATCTGGTCAGAAGGATTGCTCCTGGCTTGCGCCATCTATAGGCCTAATCCCTAAAATTCTATTATCTTATTTTATAAAGTGGCTCTTTTTTCTTCTCTAATTTTTTATTTATTGTGGCAAAATATACACTATAAAGTGATTCTTGAAGGAATGTTCTCAGAGAGGAGAGCCTGTACTTTAGGTATGTGACTCGGTCGCAGGAAAACAAGCTTGAAACCAATAGGACATGACTTCTCAGAAGCTTAGATAAGGGCTTGCAAAACAGTAGGGGACAAAATGTTGTTACATTTATGACAGTCAAAATTTACTTTACATCCACACTTTTACGATCCTTTTTCTAAACAGAGCTATTCCCAGAGTGTTCCCATGTTGGCTTATGATTCATGTTTTCAGCACTTCTGGGCAATACCTCATCCACTTGATTTTGTGTCTGCTGAAGTCTTCTACTACTGCCAGAGGCAGCGCTTGACCCTGCAGGCGCGCTTGTAGTCCTGAAACATGTAAAGACACAAGCGTGAGTAAATTAGGATTCCGAACACACTTCTGTTAAGTATGAAGATGTACTGGAGGAGCCTCAGTGTTAGGAATTTCAGAACTAAAGCAGAAAAAGAAAATCCTTCCCGCATCAATGAACAGAGGTTCAAATGACACCTCTTCTAATTCCTCTATAACTTTAAAGGTTCACCCACGTGTTCAAAGGGACCAAGGTCTGAAGTGAAGGTTTAACAGGATCTCCTTTGTATCACTGAAGGACCTGATCCTAAGATAGGTAAACTCTGCTTTCCCATTTTTTATTACTTGTTTTAAGACCTACACCTACTTAAAGGCACCCAGTACTCTTCTGAGCTTTGCACTGTGGCAAGAATGGTCTTCATAGTTATGAACAATTATAGAATGCCCTTTTTCCAGTATGGAGAAATAGATTCACTGAGAGAAACACAGTCAGAAACACCAGGATGTGGGGTTGAGGGGGCGTCAGTGGGAGAGGTAAGGTGAAGCAATGCTCCCTCTCTTAAGAGGTACTTCTTTTAAAATCCTCATCGAATGCTTTATTTTTCCCCCGGACAGATCTTTTTTGACTACTCTGGCTTTGAAGTCCTAATTGCTTCCATGACTTGGTTGGCAATGCGTTGGTTTTTCAGATATAGAGATATATGGCCTTGCCTTCTCTAATAGATCACAGACTCCTGTGTCTTAGAGGTCTCCTCCCCGTGTCTTGCATACTACGGCCACTGATTCAACAGTTATTTTATACCTACCATGCGTCAAAGACCAGGGATGCAGCAGGTCCCACCCCTGCTCTCAGAGAGTTTATCGTCTGATCGATAATAGCGAAGGGCCATGTACTGGTGCATTTTCTCCAAGCATTTTCTCATTTAATCCTCAAAACTCTTTGAGGGGGACACTACTATTAACCTCATTTCAAAGATGAGTAAAGTAAGGTTTATTAGAAAGTCCACACCGCTGGCTGCAGTGGAGCCTGTGTTTAGACCAGGTTCTGTATAATTCTACGGATCTAGGTTTTAACCACCGCGATCTACTGGAACAGCAGCCTCAAGCAGGAACACTCCAGAGGGGTGTCCCTAGTTCCTGGAAGGAACCCTGCGAAAGCACCCATTCCTTCCTCCTCTGTGGGTGAGGAATGAGCAGGTTGGAGGGGGGACACAGGGTCCTGGTGAATCTTGACACTTAGCGTTCTCGGAATGTTACCACGGGAAACTCCACGTTTTCAAGTACAAGAATGTTTCTGCTTAAAAAGAGAGCGGAGGCGCACAGCTCTGCGCCAGACTCCACTCTGACCGCAGGTGCCTTCACACAGGGCCCAGGTCTTTTCCCTTGCAACTTCCGGAGCCCAGCCCAGGCACCAGGCGGCGAGCAGGCTCTGCAGGACGAGGGCAGTGGTCACAGCTCCCCTCAGGGAACTTGGGGGCGGGGGGGAGGAGGGAAAAAAGGGGAAGCGGAGGGGCGGGGGCGGCTCTCCCTACCTCCGGAAAACCCCGGCCGCCCCGCCCTCGCCCCTTCCGCGTCCACGGGCCGGCCGCGGAGCCCTCCCGGGCGGCCGGCGGCGCCGCGGGACCGACCTCTCCCGTCTGCAGTCCGCACCCCCGGGACCGCCGCCCGCCCCCAGGCCTCGGGAGCCCCCCGCGAAGGCCCGCGCGGCCTGCGCCAGCGTCCGAGAGGCGGCGGACGGGAACCGGGCCGGGCGGGTGGTCCCAGCAGTGGGCCGCCGCCCTCCGGGCCCGAGGCCGCTCCGCGTCGCGCCGTGTCACTCACATTTTGGCGGCGGCGGCAGCGGGCGAGGATCGGCGGACCGGCGCAGCGGGACCGCAGACCTGAGACCTGGGCGGGGCGGCGCGGGGGCGGTGACGTCACCGGGGTGTGCCGACGGGTGGGCGGGGCGCGCGCGGCCGCGAGGGGGCGCGCCGGAAGGGGCGGGGCGTCTCGGGCGGGGCCACCGCAGAGCGCTGAGGCCGGTCTCTGCGTTGCAGCTGCCTGTCCTTGCCGCCGCCGGTACGGACGCTGAGGCACGTGGTGCGTTAGGCTCTGAAAAGGGACTGCAGATAAATGAAGGTGGGGGCGTTTTACGTTATTCTGGGCCCGTGGGTCATTTCTCTGGCCCCGACAGTACTGGAGACAGCCCATGGGCTTCTGCTGAACGTGCCGCATGAACCCGGTGGTCCTGGAGACCGCCACATTTTCCCAAGAAACTTGTCAAAATGAGGGCGGAAGTTCATTCAGGGTATTTGTCACAGGCGTTGATTGGATTAGGTTACCTCTCTTCGTGTGTTCATTTGTGACACGTATATTTGTCACTGCACAGATCTTACTATAATCTGCTTCTGGGAGCCTTGACATGAGGGACTGTACTTTCAACGTTTCTGTATTTACGGACCCCCAAGCACAGAGTAGGTCAATTTTTGATGTCGCGTTGAGGCTGACGCAAAAATCTGACTGCAGTGAGTTACTGTGCAAGGTCTTTTAGTTGTTACTGAAAGTATTCCTATCAAGGTAGGCAACTCCTACATTAAACAAACAAAACGCCACAGAACACCAGTAAGTCAACTGGCAGATCAGATGAGAAATGAAAATAAACACCAAACCGTCTTTTCCAACTCTAAATGGCATAATTTGAAAAGGGAAATATTAGTGTGTATTAGAATAAACAAGAGAGTGTCACAGAGGAGGTGAGATTTGAGTTGGGTTAAGTAGCTAAAAAGAGAACTTTCCAGGCATGGGAGGAACAAACATCACGAACAGAGAAACAGTGGACATGGACATGGTTTGAACAAACCAACCAGGGTGTGCAGGTTGGGGCACAGGTGAAAATAAGGCCGAGTAAAGACTGAAGATAAACAAGAAAGGCAAATGTCATTTCAGTGCAGTGGGTTGTAGAAACCATCAAGGCCTCACGGATCTGGGAGATCTATCACGCAAAACTTCTCTGGCGGCAGCACTGGGATGGCTTCGATGGAAGAGGGACCACCAGGGAGACAAGATGAGGCTCTGCAGTGAAAGGGAATGAGACTGATGACACAGCTCTTGGAAAGGAAGGCTGGTATTAGTAGTCAGCTGAAAAGTGCCTTTTAAAAAACTGCAAAGGGTTTTAACTGAAAAGGTGAATTTAGATCGGTGTCTTTATCTCTCCGAAAACTGCCCTTAGTCAAATGACTGATACGTTGAGCGATGCCTGAGAAGATAGTTGACAAGTGATTGTTTTAGGAACAGTGGCTCCACTGAGAAATTTTTTCTTTCCTGTACAGATCTGAAACTATGTAACGTTTACGGTCAGGACACTGTATCGGGATAGAAGGAAATATTTGAAATGATTTCACATGGTGTGTAACGTGCTGATCACCTTGGATTTCAATATCAGTTGAGTTTAAAGCAAAACACACATAGTATGGGGAAATTTTCTTCATTTTTAATTTACAGCAGAAAGAATATAAAGCATTCAGAAAACATTTTCCATATTTTAAGGGCAATTCAAAACATTTTGCATGGTTTCCAGCAGCTGAGTTCTTCAACAGATCCATTGATTCAATGATGCTTTACATGCACAGTTACAAAAATAAAACTTACAAAAAAGAAGACATCTAGACTAGTTTTACATGCAAGTCTCAGGGACCCCCCATTGGGCGCCAACTACTGTGTGGAACTGCCATAAGCGACCGTGCAGCCAGAGAGGGGTTCTAGTTATTGTCTCGATTTCGTTCACACAGTACAGCTGATTTCAAATGGGTAACAAGAATAGCAATTAAATCTTCAGGAGACAGAATAAGATTAGCTATTAATTTTATAATGAAATCCTACTCCTGGCACTTGGGAATTCAGATTATCCAAGAAAGCTGCGCTTACCTATCATCTTCTATTCAAAAATTAAGGTTCACAACCAAGAAAAAGCGGTCAGAAATGCTTCGTTTCAGTGGAAGTGCATTTGTACCTCACCTGGGATTCACAGTTGTACTGGTAGGTTACATGGGTAGGTTTCGAACCTACTTCTATGCCCTCCATAAGAACGCTCCTAATTCTATGTCAATCTTTATCTTTCAGATTTTCTAACTTACTCAGCTAGTAATGTAGCATGTGAAACATTAAAAAAAAAAAAAAAATGAGCGTTAAAGCAAATCCACTGAGGTCATTACTCTTGTCAAAAGATGGGTTATTTGTACCAAGATGGAATAAACATACCCAAATTCAGTATTAATAAAGGATATTCCGAAAGAGCTGGCTTTCACATTCTCTTCCCGTTGATGAATGCAACTGTGTGTTTGTAAATTACTCAGTGTCCTCCTATAGGTCAAATTGTGTAAAATAATAGGTATTTGGGGGACTGCAGCAGCTGCAACATAACCCACACATTTAAAAACAAAATTGAGTCAGGTCAGTTTACAAATGTACAGGTGGCTGCTAGTTGTGGGGCTGTCACTGTCGTCAAAGCTGATCACAAGCAGTAAGACATATACTGTACAGTAATTCGAGGTTGGCAGTGAAAGGAAGTAATTAAAAAACAAGTACAATTATAGAAAAGGCACCAAGAGCACTGACCCCAGTTTTTACCACAATCTTTTTGTATCTACCTTCCTTCTAAGACACCAGTTTAAAAGCTGATTTGTGAATATTTTTAGGCTTCACAACAAGCCTTGAGTTTTCGCTTACAGTTGGCAGCCAGAACCAAGGGGAAAAAAACTAGTCTCTCAGCTTTACACCAACTGATCCTGAAACTTAACCTGGGAGTTTTAAACTGGCATCAGCAAATGCGAACTTTATTCTCTCGATTTAACATTAGTAGTTGAGTTGTTAAAAGCATCAGATTTCTTTGGTTCCTCATTATGTGGAAATAGTAATCATATACCATGACATCCCTACGAGACCAGTTTGCATTCTTTTAATTTGTAGTTATTTTTTGTGCAATTTTTATTACATTTTCTGATTTCCAGCAGGAGATATGAAAACATGAGTCATTTTTCTACTTTTCATCCTATTTCTTCCGTCAGGTTTTGACCGTTCTAAGTGTTCTTTGTTGGAGTGGATGGTGTTAAGCTATATACTGATTCATCTCATGATTATCTGTTTAGCAAAAGTAACTTAATTTTTTTAAGCGATATCAGCATTCACATTACTTGGCACCGTTGGCAAAAAGAAATTTTAAATAAAATAAAATAAACTCCTGGTAGCCAAAATTAAATGTAAACATACCCTTTTTTTTTAAGTAATGTTACTCTGCCTTTTTTCCTAAGTCTTAATACAGTAGCTCTTTTTTTTTTTTGCAGTTTAGTCATGCTTTAGCAAAATGTTCTTCTAAAGAACATTTAAAATAAAGTACTCTTATAGTGAAATAAAGTTTTTTGTTTGTTTCATTTTACAGACCATAGCCACTAATGCTTTGCTTTTGTTCATTTCTTTTTCTTGATTTCATGCACATATCTCTTTGTTTTAATATATACAATATATACAAACAATACATCCACATTTTTTCTCGCTCATTCAGACAAAACTATACAAATAATTTTATCTTGCCATGTTATTGACCTTTGTGAATAAAATATTTAGCAATTAATATAATCCCTTTCAAATATTTTCTCACTTTCCATTTCTACCTTCTATATATACACAGAAACTGCTCAGGTTGGATGAGATATAGCCAAAAATATGGAATTTACTGGCCAGAACGCAGCACCACACTGATCTTTTAGGTGGCAAATGTCCAGGCAAGGTTCATGATTCCTTAGAATGACTGCGGTTTCCAAGGCGACTAAAAAAAGCTACATGCTTTACCAATTCTCTAAGTAATTCTCATTGCACATGAAAGTAAGGCAAAAAAATTAAAGTGCTGAACATGAGAAAAGGGACAAGATGCTGCCTGTCCTCGCAGGTTCTTGGGAGGTGGTGGGGACAGAAAATAAATTTAAACTCTGTACGCTGTTCCTCATCATTTCCCACGCATTACCCGTTTACCACGCACCCGCCCCTCTGCAAATTTCCACAAGACATTAATAACCTGCAGATTTTAAGTTGCATTAAGTGTGCTGTAAAGACTGAAACACAAACAGACAAATTAAAATCAACTAAACACAGTGAAGGAAATGAGAACACACGGACCCAATAAAGATTTGTATGATCTAAGCCCTCCACTGAGAATCAATCCCAAAGATTCAGCTTCTTGGAAATAACTGACAGGTGCAGGAACAGCATTCTCTTTGTTGCTAGTGCATCCCCACCTTTTCTTATCTATATTTTTGGTATAAATATTTGTACAGTTCCACACGATGTTTGAATACAGCCCTATGTGAGAAGGAAGACGGCTTCTTCCTGAGAGGAGGAAAGCCTCTTTCGATTCCTCGTGGTGTCTTGTTTGCCCATGAGCCAACAGAAGATTGAATTCCAAGATGTCTTGCTGATCAAATTAAAAGTTGTCCATGAAAGTGCAAATGCAATGACCAAAACATTCCTGTTAAAATCCTGCAGCTCATCTCCCCAAAACTGCAGAGGGATTATGTTGTGTGTATGTGTGCATGTGTGTGCATGCGTATGCGTGTGTGTGTGTGTGTGTGTGTGTGTGTTGTCGCATGTCTCTGCTAAAAACAGAAATGAAAACAGTCTGAAAAGCAGTGTCACATTGCTAAGGGATGCTGCTGTATGTCTTCAAGTTCCTTGGCCTTTTTCAATTCTTTCACTCTGGAAGAGAAACAAAACAAAAGACCAGGTGATAACTATAGAGTGAAACTGTCACCACATAAAGGAAAGGGCAGGGCCATTCCCCCGGAAGTGAAAAGCCAAGACAAAAACCCTTCTGAGGATTGATGGCAAAGGAAACTCCTGTGAAATTGCCGGGGAAAATATTCCAAGAGGAAGACTGGACCCTTCCTGAAACTTTGCTCTATATCAAGACCTCTAAACACAAAGCAAAACTGAAGTTGACTGCATTAAATGAAGTGTAGCAATAACATGCTCAGTGTAGAAAAAAGTTCATTGCTCAAATAACTTTCTTTTTAGCCTGGTGGACCCCTGTTAATGCCCTGTAATTCCATGGGATGCAAGTTAGGGAAACTGCACACACATTTATTTAGCTTTGGATATACCTAGGGAGTAAGCTGTTGTTTTGCTCACAGACCCAAGATCGTGAGCTGTCTTGAACCTGACCGCTCATCTGCACAACTCTGATTTCGCTCATGGGATCTGCGGTCTTTTTGATTTTCAGAATGGCTTACTTTCCTCCCGTTCCACATTGTAGCTTTAAAAGATGTTCAGGTCACTCCCCCCAGTGCCCCCAGATGGACAGCAACAGGGTGCAATACCAGTAAGGTACTTTGTTCTGTTTATCAAACATGTTGTAGTAAACAAATTTAAATTGCTATAAATAGAGTCATGGAAAGTTCACATTGGCAAATTATTTGTTAATGACCGGTTTCAGTCGATATGTTTTAATATGTTTTAATATAAAAGTTTGCCTTGGCTTTTCAATATGGATGCAGATGGGGTACCCGGGAAGAGATTCCGAGCTGTAAGGATATATTTTTCTTTATGGACAAATAACTAAGAGCTTGCCTGACTATGAGAATGATCGAATGCAAATGTGACTTTAGGGTCTCACTTCTGAAGTCAGTGTATGCCCTGTAAGTCACAGATGGTTTGTAGCGCTGCATACCATATAATAACGTTTGCTAAAAATGGGTGTGAGAGGACGATTTTAGCCAAATCAGAAGTGGCAATTTCTCAGGACACATATACTCTACCCCAACAACAAGACAAGAAAAGAATCTGATTTGTTTTCCTAATATGGGCCTATACTGAGGTCAATGACTCCCAAATATAGTTTTCTGGTTCTCGAAGACTAGGGCCTCTTTGTTATCTTAAGTTACACCAGTAAATTTAAATTTTTTTTTTTTTTTTTTTTTTTTTTGCGGTACGCGGGCCTCTCACTGCTGTGGCCCCTCCCGTCGCGGAGCACAGGCTCCGGACGCGCAGGCCCAGCGGCCGTGGCTCACGGGCCCAGCCGCTCCGCGGCGCGTGGGACCTTCCCGGACCGGGGCACGAACCCGCGTCCCCTGCATCGGCAGGCGGGCTCTCAACCACTGCGCCACCAGGGAAGCCCTTAAATTTTATTTTAAAGTGAATGCTAGTTTCCTTTCTAGAGAACACTCATGTGGAAAGAAAACATTTTGAAAAACCAGTAATAAGTTACTGCTCTATTACCTAGGTTAGCTTTCAATGGAATGGCATATGTACTATAATAGCAATTTAAGAAAATTATATTTACCACCTCCAAGCAGAATCGTTTCTGAGAATTCTGCCAAGTTGATATACTCTCTTCAAAGAGAAGATGCTCTCTTTCAGAAAAAAAGCTTTATCACTTTATCAATACTAAAAAGAATTATAATGTTTGAAAACGTACTTATTTGTCTGATTATTTACTAAATACACCGAGCTCAGCTTGATCAAACAGTATATCTTCGAAACTATTAAAGCCTTCTTTCTTAATAGGTACATTTAGACTACATTGTTATATTCGTAACTGGATCCAGGTATTATTTAAACTTTATAATTAAGTATACTCTATGGATTATTAAATTTTCAGGTGATTTGGATCATATTGCAGTACAGATATGTGCATTATAGGTCCCTAATTTTGGACATGCATACTTGATAAATGGCTTTTTAAAAATTGAAACATGCTATATTCTGTGTTCAATTTTTAAACATGCAGTATCTATACTAACAGCCCTTTGGCTGGAAAAATGCAAGGCATGCACTGATGCCACCTTTACTTCTGGGCATGCAATGTATCTGTACTTGTGCAGACCTCCTGGCTGAATTACGGCAAAATGTGCATGCTACTTCAAATGCGACATTTTATTTCTGCACTAGTACAGGACTCATTCACAAATGTGCAACAGAGACTCCATCGCTGATGAGATTTCTAGAATTTGAAGAATCCTGAACTCAAAACCTGAGCGCATAAACACAAAGATCTCCATTCACATTGCTGCTAGCGTGAACAGGAAGGCTTTAAAAATCTTAAGTTCATCATTGGGATGAAATAAAAAGGAGCATGAATTATGAACCAGAAATGTTTTCTATAGTTTCATACCAAAGAATCTGTAATCAGCTGGTCACGGTGGGTATAACATAAACTTTTTTTTTTTTTTTTAGTTAAAACGGTCACATTTGTTTCTGCAGTTTTTTTGGCAGTTTCTTTCTGAGCTAATTCAGATGTCAACTAAGTTTTCATCTTTTTTTTTTTTTTTTTTTTTTTTTTTCTGTACGCGGGCCTGGCCTCTCACCGCCGTGGCCTCTCCCGTTGCGGAGCACGGCGGCCGTGGCCCACGGGCCCAGCCGCTCCGCGGCGCGTGGGATCTTCCCGGACCGGGGCACGAACCCGCGTCCCCCGCATCGGCAGGCGGACTCTCAACCACTGCGCCACCAGGGAAGCCCTTTCACAAGGTTTTAAAGTTACCACGTAAATACTCTGCTATAAAGCTAGCGCTAGCCTCACATAGCATTAAGTTAAGGAGAGACACACATCCACACACAGAATGACCACGATTGTCTATTCAGGAAAAATGAGACATTCCAATTTTCAGACATTCCAATTTTCAGACACTCCAATTTTCTAGGCTTTCCTAACTCCTGAACTCCACTGGAGAATTTAGTTTTTAGTTTCACTGTGCAGTTTTCACAGTCTACTAGCATTCTACATACATAATATTCAAATGAATTAAATGGCACAGGAATATTTTTTTTTTATGGGAAGTTGTTAAAGGAGAAATTAGGAAAAAAGGAAGAGAACACTGACGTTCCAAGAGCTACGTGGGTTCCTTGGTATGTGTTGCCTTATTTAGTCCTTACAATATCAGAATCATCTCCAGTTCATAAACGTAGAACCTGAGATTTACGGGACTTGAGCAACCTACCCCAAATTATAGAGTTAATAAATGGTACAGTGGGGACTTGAAGCCAGGTTTGTCTGACTTCACGCCTCCACTCTGCTGCCGCCAACAATATCTCAGGGCAACAGCAAGAAAAAAACAGTTTCAAACCCAATTCTTATTTTATTGGTTTTCCTAAAAGTCCGTACAAAAAAAAAACATGCGTTTGGAAAATGTCCATGGCATGAGATGAGTACATTGTTGAAACTGATGATGACAATTACATTTGCTCAATTCTAAGATGTCATCCTTTATAAGACCCTATGTTGATTCTATTACAACGTTGTGGAGGAAAAAAAAACCACCTCCACATAAAACGTACTTCTGAATTTTACGACTGAAGTAGATCTGAAACATGAAAAGTATGAGTCTAAGAATGAAGGCAACCGAAGACCTTTAGCCTCATTCTCCAATTTGCACACCATGTTGGTGTTAACTTACCTCTGCTAGTTTAGATGAACTTGAGAGACTTTTACAGTCTGCACTGCTGAGATCACAAATGGAGGTTTATGTCACTTGAGGGTAGGTTATTAGGATAAGACAGCGGTGCCTAATTTTTTGCTTTGTTTTGCTTTAAATCAAATGTCCATTGGATAAAATATGTTTGACTGTCATGCTGCCTCCAAAGAAACAGAAAACAATTAATTATATTCACTGAAGTCAATGAGAACAACATCTGAAACTAGAATTTTTGTTAGTAAGTTCTCAGAGACAGATGTTTCAAATCAGAGTGTTTCAAATAGTCACAGAAATTTGTGGCCGCCTTGTCTCAGTCATTCAAGACATGAATAATGACTAAAGGGCATAGGTTAACTGAAAATGCCTCTACCACGAGAGAGATACAAAAAGTTTAACAGTTATTATCTCTGGGTGATTTTCCTCGCTTATTTGTATTTCCAAAATGTGCTACGGTGAGTATGTGTTTCCTTCCTAATAATTATTTCTGCTTGTCATTCTTTAAAAAAGCTTCTAAGATGTTTTTCTATCCATCTGTTACTACTACTGTTTCTTACAGATGTTGTATTCACGTGACCTAAAAGAACAATTGAAAACTTCAGTGGAGGGGAAAGAAAAAATCAATTTTATAGACCAAAACCAAAAATCGATTGAGCTGGTTTCATTGATATTACTTATATCGTAAGCATATTTTCAGTGTGAAAACTTGGTAAAGGTAGAGCAGCATTTTTGAAATTGGAATGATACTTGAAAATTCTGTACCTGTAGTCACTGTATCTACAGGACTGAGAATACAGAGGTCCAGTAAACTTCTGTTACATTACGTGACACAAACTCAGCTAAGGGTTACTGAGTTTTGGATTCTCTTAAAGAGTTGTAAGGGTTAGCCTCATTCAGGGCTAGGAAAGAACTGAGTCTAATAATGTCCAGGTTCTCTAAAAACAAATCCCATGATAATTACACTTACTTCTGAATTTCCTCACATGGAAGACAGGCAGAGCAGTCTTCCTTGAGACTGTGAAGACAATTAATGCAAGATAGAAACCGTAGCTTCTGTAGGCACAAGGCAATTGCTACCATAAGGAGAGCTGTCAGGACCACGTTTCTGAGCTGTACATCAGTAACTTGGAAAACGGTACTCTTGTTACTGGCTTGAATTACGGTAATTAGAATAGCAAGACTTTGACCTGTGACCATCCAAATATTAAAATTAAAGACAATCCCAGGATTTCCCCCAAGCATTCTGTAGGCTGAAGATAATCGTTGGGATACTGTTGCAGTCTCAACCCAAACCCAAACCACGTTGCACTGTAATGTACTGAAGTGATGTGGTAAAGCAACAGCACTGAAAGCCAGCAGAAGCCCACGGGGTTTCTTTCCATCAGACGTCCCATGATCGTTTATGGATAAATGAAGTAGGCCTGCTTCAGAGACTCGTAGCGAACAATGGCTCCATGGGTAAAGCATTAGGCAAAGCGGCTTCGTTAACATCTACTCAGTAATGATCAGCCAGAGAAAGGTGTCACGAGTCAGTGGATTTTGGCAGGTATATTCTCGCAATGCTGGACGTCAGAAATATACAGGGCAGCCACATGTGGCTTTCTGCTTAGTTACCTGTTGCTCTGAGAGCTGCAATAGCTCGTGGGGGGGGGTGGTTTAGGAAGAGAGAGGTCTTGCCATTTTCCACAAAGCGGCTTCGTTAACATCTACTCAGTAATGATCAGCCAGAGAAAGGTGTCACGAGTCAGTGGATTTTGGCAGGTATATTCTCGCAATGCTGGACGTCAGAAATATACAGGGCAGCCAGATGCGGCTTTCTGCTTAGTTACCTGTTGCTCTGAGAGCTGCAATAGCTCGTGGGGGGGGGGGTTTAGGAAGAGAGAGGTCTTGCCATTTTCCAGAAATCTCATTTGGATTGCAAAACAAAAAAGACAAGAGAGGCCCAATAAGAATGACACAGAGCATGTTGTCTGCAGTGTAACACACGCCACTGTGTTCCCCAAAGATTCATTTCCTAAAAGAGGCAAGTAAGACAGAATTACTTTGGAGAGTTAAATGAGATGACACATCCCACCTTCATTGCTTACTCCTTACCGAGCAGACGGGGCCGCTTGGAAACCACACCTCACGTCAAATTTAACTAGGGAAGTGTGACATCCGAGCTGTTGACAGAGCACTGTTACTTTTCTCAAACAGTTCACTTGCAGGCATTGTTAGAGGACCGCCCCTTGGACCAACGTGTAGCGAACAGCACAAAAAGTCTAAGTGTGACCGACCCGCAGAACTTGCCGGTGACCCCACTGGAGATATTTTGCAGGGCTGCTCTCAAGAATCAGTGCTATCGATGTTACCTACCAAGATAACTAACAGCATCTGGCCCGGTTCAGTGTTTGGAAACTCAGTTGTCAAATAGAGGGGAGACCTGTAGTTTAAAAATTGGTGACCAGAAAGTGTTCTCTCTTCTTCCTCCAACCAGGGCTCTTTTTATTCCAGCTGGATGGCTTCACCCACCTTTACTGAACATGGGTAACTAGGCCAGCAATTTACAAGAAATCGGTTATTTCAATACCGGGAGTCCTACTGTTTACAATACCTGTAGTGACTGTTTTAGGTTATAAAGCCCTCTCACCGAAATCTGATCTCACTAGGGAAAGAAGAAATTTGTCTAAGCCATTGTCCTTTTGAGTCTCAATACCTTGAGGACAAACCTGTTATGTAATTCAGCTCTTTACTATTTCCTTTACGTCTGAGGCATCTTGGTTCTCTGCTGTGACACTGAATAACACCCTGTTCAAGATATTCAAAACCCAACTGGAATAGAGTATTCTCAGCCAGTGCACTTAAATACTTCTGCAACCTTAGAACTCCTTCAGTCATTTGCTGAAGTAGTATAACACCTACGTGAACTAAGAAAAATAATTATAACTGTTGATGCAAACATCTCTCTGGGTATCATGTTTTCTCTTGACAAGTTATTCCGTCCAAGACAAAACAAATCCCTTTGACAGTATTAGGAACTGGATGACTTCATTTTAAGTTACTGGGTAAATTAGGGGCTAAGTCTGGAGGAACGACTGAGTGAAAATGAGCTGGCTTCGGTGCGGACCATTTGGTGCTTTTTCTTAGCTTTCCCTGAGACTGAAAATCTGAAGACGCATTGGTATTTTCTGATTGCTCTGCTGCTGGAGTTAGCCAGCTGGATCCTAATTCTGATCATTGATGTCACCTCCCTTTTTAGACATCCTGCTGCTTCGTTAACTTAAAAGTTGGGGTCAAATCGCGTTTTACACCTACTGTACCGTGAAATTTAATTCTTCATTTTTCAAATATTATCTTCGGATATGTAAACCTTAAATGTCTTAAATATGGTGTGCTTTATACATTGGTAAGTATATTAGCTTCTTTGACACAAATTCCAGGAATATAAATCCTCCTCAGAGAATGTCCTGCCTCCCAAGAGTAACTTCAACTTGGGGACTCTTGGAGGACCATCATGACTTCTCCGATGGACAGAGAGGACGAGAGCTCCTACTGGGAATTAGACAAGACACAGCTAAGCTATTCCTCAATTCATACGTTAGAGAAAAATGACCACACTGGAAGAAACCTGAAAGCTTCTGAGTTCCTCTCTCTCAAACCCCCTAAGACTGAGTGGCGTAGAGGATGTTATGAAATTCCGACCTTCCACGCGTGAGGAGGAGTTTTTGGAACTCACAGCAGAATGCAGCAAGCATTCAGGAGGTTGAGGTGGGGACTCTGGTTGGCATGGAAAAGCACTTTTAGAAAATGTACTCTTAAAAATGATCATTAACATACCAGAACCTAACAGGCTTCAAAAGTGCATAAGCAACCACTTTTACTAAAATGTTGGCTCCTTGCAGCGGACGATATAAATTGCCTATAACATGCAAGATACTACAACTTATAGTTAAATTGAATGCTAGGGCATGCATCTGTTCTCTGGGAGGTTTTTTTTCTAATGGAAAGAGATATTATCTATGTATGCAGAGAGAGAGGGGGACTAGAAAAATGGACATTTGTGTCCCCCTGTTCTCTTATATTTCAAACACAGACATCACTGAGCCAGCTCCACTACATGGGGCCTGAAATATTTTCCTTGTAAGCAACTGCCTAATTCTAGAGAGGTCTGACTAGTTAAATTTACAAAGGCAAGTAGCTGCTTTATTATTTTTTTTTTTAACAAATTTCTCCTTCAGTGACTATCCATGGTTTTCAATAGGTGAGGCTTCAGACCTTTTACAGGGATAAGGTTTTGATTTAGGAAGAACTTATAAAAACTCAATTCTCCTATCACCCCAGGTTGGCAAACTACAGCCCATGGACCAAATCCAGCCCAAGGCAGGTCTGTGTATAAATACAGTTTTATTAGAACACAGTTACCACCATTCATTTTTGGATTGTCTGTGGCTGTTTTCATGTTTCGGTGGTAGAACTAAGCACAGTGGTTCCCCCTTATCCATGGTTTTGCTTTCAAGGTTTCAGCTACCCATGGTCAACTGCGGTCTGAAAACAGTAAATGAAAAATTCCAGAAATAAATAATTCATGAGCTTTAAATTGTGTGCCGTCCTGAGGTGCACGATGAAATCTCACACTGCTGCACTCTGTCCTGCCTGGGACGTGAATGATCCCTTTGTCCAGCGCATCCACACTGTATACGCTACCTGCCTGTTAGTATAGGAGAGACACAGTGTGTATGTACACATGTACACAGCGTTCGGTACTATCCATGGTTTCAGGTGTCCACTGGGGGTCTTGGAACGTATCGCCCATGGATAAGGGGGAACTACTATATTGCAACGGACATTTATTATCTGGCCTTTTAAGGGAATGTTTTTGGACACTTGGCTTAAAATATAGTGAATGAATAGTACCGTCAACATAAATGTAGTGATACGGGAAATGATCTCTCCAGAGACATCAGAAGTTTGAGATTTTTTCTGAAGCACGATCTTTTCTCTGAAACCTCGCAAATGACTAAATACAGTATTAGTGTAAGGTAAGAAGGGAGGGTGTTGGATGTAGCTGAGTTGATAGAGCTAACTGCCATGTTCTATTTTACCTTATTTTTTGGTCACGTTAGATTTTAACTGCATCTTCTCTTAAGACAAAAGTTGTCAAGTTAATCTAAATTCAAGTGTGATTCTGGCGAATTCAATTCCTGGCTTTTAAAAACCAGTTTTCTGCCACTAAACCGTTTATTATAACTTAAGGTGTGTTACAGTCACGTCTGCATACTTACAAATCAGCATCACATTCTAAAATCTCACGAACATTCACAGTGTCCGTTGAACACCTACCTACTCACTAGCATTTCTTTAAAACACAAATTCTCTCGGAACATCCACTCTTGACTGCAATATAGGAGATACAGATTTCGGACACTTCACACCACCCTGTCTTTCTTCAGCGCTGTCATTAAATGCTGGAAGTCAGGTTTGCTCCCTATCGGATAATGAATGCCCTGAGTTGGCTCAGAAAGGGCAGCTCTGGGTACTGACTTACCTCACGGCACCAGGGAAAGGGAGAGTTAGAAAATGAAACTATGTAACTCTAAACAAGAAATAGATGAGTTAAAAGAAAAACATCAGTATTGCCTAGTGAGCCTTTTTCCTTTAGAAATTTTGACACGGCAGTAGTTGAATTTCATGTGGCAGATTATTTTCACCGCAAACAACCACTTGCTTAAGGCTTTGTTCTAGTGCAGACTTGTTTAGATTTAAACTTGTCCCACCAGCCACTGTTTTCTTTTTACACTGAAGGCTTCTCCCACCAAGTGCTACGCATGCCCTGCGGTGGCTTCAGAAGGCCCTCCCTTTCACTTGCTCATGCATTTGTATGTCTATGGTTGTCTGTGACTGTTTTCCTGTTGTATAAAGTAGCAGTGTTAGTAATTAGGGTTAGTTTTTATCTTATTTCATTCGAAATGGATGTGAAACTTTACGGGCATACCTAGACTGCAGCCCCATGCAAGCAAGCAAAAAGCAAAATATTGAAAATGGAAGATAAAGAGAAACTGGCTAGCAGGCAGCTAAACTCACCCTTTTGTACAGCCTATGGTCCACCAGGGGGCTTTGGACAGTAAAACAACACCAAAGAGCTATTAGCATGTGAGGGTCACAACAGAAATCTTATAAATAGCTTTATTTCAACAAAAAAGACTATAAAGTGTTCCTTTTTTTTTTTTTTTTTTTTTTGGAAAAAAAAGAAAAGGAGAGTGGTGGTGGGATATGTGAAATGAGCAGGTAGGAAATTTACCAATTTATTTTTCAGTCTAAAAATGTTGGGGTCCATGACTGAGCAAAATCCTTAAAGAAATGGGACACTTCTTAATGATTCCTGAAGCCACTTCCTACCTACCTTTTCTGAGAGGGTGTCATATGAGGTTTCCTATTTTAATGCTTCTAGGGGACAATACAGATGACAGTTTCTCTTAAAATAATATTCAGTAACCCAGAATGGCAACAGGGTGACACTCATTCTAGGGAAAATGAGTTCAAGCTTCCAGGATAGATTTTTCAGGATTTCTTCAGGTTCCTTCATTGAATATATGGGAATGGAAAGTGAATAGTGACCTTACACAGTCAGTAGACAAAGGTTATTCCAATTTGCCTGTACATTTTTCTAGCATCTGGAATATCAAAGGGCAAGTAAAGAGCCAGTAGGGGTCATTGTTTAATCCCAAATAATGAACAGAAATTCAGACCCATAATCTGATGCTCTCTTCATAAAAAAAATCTTATTAGCTTCATGAGGTTATTACTGGTTAAAATATGGACCAAAGAAAGGCAAAATCCTCATGAAATGCTTTTCTACTCGTTTACAAAAGGAGAACTCTAAAAACACGAGTGAAACGATTCCTTCGTTCAGCCTTCTGTGGGAAGCAGCCTTTCAGGCGTTTGTTTTGCTTAAATATCTTACCCTCTCAATTCACTCAGTTCACCCAATGTAAACACGGTAGGCTTTGGCCAAAAAAAAAAAACGAAGAAGAAAATGAACATGGGACTTTATGTAGTTTTGCTCACAATGACCAAGGTGGCATTACGTATACATATTTTCAAAGTTTGAGGATAAGACCCGAAGAACCAAGGAGAATTTGACTTGTGGACATTTGTTTGACGTGGCTTAAGGAAGAGCCATGTGGAGGCGATTTCCTCGAAGATAAAACCTGCTAGGAAAGTGTTAATCACAGACTCAGCAGCGCTGGTTTGAATCCTCCTGGGTTTTTTGTTTTGCAGGAGGAAGAGGAAAAGGGGAGAAGAGTGTGAGCACGTGTGAGAACATATGGAAAAGGGCCCAGGTAAGGCCTTGATATTTTCACCAAAGGAAGAAAATCAACTCCTCTATTTGGCTGCAAGTCCCCTAAGGCTAAGTCAAAGGTATGAGTAAATAATCAAGGAAAAGAGACTGACTTTGGTAAGGCCTGGAGGATTCATTTCATTACGTCCTGGCCCTGCCACATATTCTGATATGCATTTCCTAACAAGACTTGCTATTTCAGAGTATTGATGTGGGCACCTCATTGCTTAGCGTCACGGGGAAAACCCCATCACTGCGTGGTGGACAGCAAATGCTCTGCGGAGGAATACGGTAAACGTGCATGAGCTGCCCTGGCGGCATTCTAGCTAGAGAACACCGTATATAACCTAAAAAATGTTCCTTTGAACGTTTTTATCACTGTGCATGTGTGGTTCTGTCCACGTTCCCTTCCATGGTCATGTAAACTAATTATTTTGTTAATTTAATTAGAAGTGCACACAAGTAGCCAGTTAACCCCTAGTAAGTCTCAAAGTTAAAATACTGTCAAAGTTAGCAAGTAGACAGTTTGAGGGGAAAAAAAAACTAAAGTGAAACCTCTGAGGACTCAAACTGCACCTGGACACTCGGGCTTTGGGTACAACTAAACAGGAAAGAGGAAATCAGACGTTAAAGAGCTTGCTTTCAAGTTTGGGTCTGTAAAGTGCATAGCTCCCGATGTACAGAAAAGCGACAAAACTACGTGGAGAGCCATCTAAACACAGCTCGGTTGGCCAGTGTCACAGAGGTCAGGCCGGAGTATTAACCCAAGTAAAGAAAAGAAAAACACGGTTCACCAGCCCCCAAAATCTGAGTTAAGGACCTCGTCTTCACCAAGGCACCCCAAACTCAGGAAAACAAAGAGAAACTCCCCTGGCGTAGCTCTGCAGGAAGATGCTGGGGTCACCGGAGCCCACTTCTAGTTGGAAATGCACCTCCATCTCGGGTGCGTTTCCTGCCCTGCCCAGTTTCATTCTGACCACCTCTCTCTCCTGTTTCTCATCACAGACTAGCTGGAACTGATCACTTGATGGAGGGTGTTAGCTCTGACACGGCCAGAAGAGGGCACCAACTATTTAGTGGAAACTCTACATCAGAAAATTTGGGCGGCATTAGCGGTGTCCCAACCTTTCCTTCAGAATAGAAACCCTGTGTCTTCTCTGTTTGGACACACGTTAGCACAGTAAGGGTTTAGAGTGAAGAACACACTGCTAAAGAAAAGTCTGGAATGAAAAGCCAGTCAGACTAAGTTGTCCTTGCACCCAAGTTAAAACAAAAACACTGGCATGATCTCCGTGGTTCAATCTCTACACAGCATCGTCTGGAACAGCGACCGGTATTCTCACGGCAGCAACTCAGTCCCTAGTTAAAGAGTTCTGTTATCCTAGTGTCATTTGGGACGTGTACCCTGATTATTTGTGGGGGATTTTAGCTTCACCAAGGAGTTCATGAGTGGTTAAGGCGATGAGGGTGGTTTTATTATTCTCGACAAGGAAAATGTCGGGATGAGGGTTAATGTACCTGTGGCGACAGCGGCGTAGAAACCTCATTATTTTTCGAGCAGCCTGGTCCTGCTTTTTGGTTAGCAAACTGCTCCTGAAAAAGCCAGAATATGAATTACTGTCACGAGAAGGGCGCTGTAAAGCTTCATGTGCGAAAGCTGAAAGCAGGTCAGCGGTGCGAGAAAACTCTTAACCCAACAGCTCTTGTAGCAAATCCGACAGCACAAGCCTATTTTATGGCTCTGAGTCTGGACATCACTGGGAGAGAAGGAAGGAGGGGACTACGGACACTTTCACCTACTTGGAGGGAGATAACAGAAAGACCAAAGATAAGATGTCCTGTAACTTGTTCTTCCCCAAGTCTTTATAAGCTCGTTTGTTCCAAAAGGCATTAGACAGACTTTCTCGGTTTAGAAATTGATTCGCCTGTGTTTGCCGCTCTCTTTGGGCCATTATTTTCTAAACTTCTTTCGTCACTGTATTTTCCGGTGCTAGAAGTTTTTATTACACTCTTCAAAATGGAGTGGCTTAGTACTACTTACTCTCCCAAGGTCTTAGGTATAGAAACGCTACAATTTAGACGGCTATATTACAGTGCCACCTTTCTGAGTAGGAACTGCAGTCCAGCCAGACTCTGATACAAGTTGAAACTGGGTGGCGGCATCAGAATGATTGGATGGGGGGTGGGGAGAGAGAAAGGAGAAGCTAAATAGACGAAAACAGGCAAAGAGCACAGGTGAAACTCTACGAACACGCGACATCTAGAGTGGCCTGGGAAGAAAAGAGCTGCAAGATGCTTTACTCCTTGTACAGGCCTGCATGTCAACACGGGGCAGTTCTTTCGACTCAGCTGGGGTTCTCTTGGCCACCACGAATCTTGACCCACCTGAGTTTCTGCTGTACGATGACTGCCGTCCGCCGAGCCTGCCGTCTCCTGCCACCTTTCTTATAACTCCGGTAAAACTTCTGGATCAGCACAGCAGCACGCCGGCTCTGCTGAAATTTTTTTTGTTCGTAGTAACTTCGGAATTTGCTCTGGATCAGGATGGCAGCCTGTGTCATCTTTTTATAAAGTGCATACTGCAGGGGGAACAAGAAGAAGCACAGCAGTAACAAGGTGGGCCACGCGGGCCTGGGTGTCCTCTGAGCCCACCAGGTGGGGACGGCGAGAAGGAAAACTTTTCCCCTTCTTTTCATATTCTCTGGGGTGGCATCATTAAAGAGGCAAACTATAGGCATCTTTTCACCTACCTTTCCAAAATGCAAAATGTTACTTTAAGGGTTGCCTTCAGACAATGCATTGATTTAAATGTGGGGGTCTTCTCCCCCCAAATATCAAAATTGTTGGCCCTTTTTGGAAAAAACTTTTAATGGCAATGAACTGAGACATTTAGGAATCGAGAAAGTATTATTTAGGAAGTAAAACTTGAAATGCTGAAGATGAATATTTCCTATGCAATTGGGAAACATTTTCAACGAACCTCCCATTTTTAATTGGAGGCCTCCCACTTCCTGCCCAACACAAATCTCCTTAGCAGTCAGCAACTGATTTCTAACTAGCATTCCACTCGACAAATTTCTGAGTTACAAGGTCCCAAATACAAGGCTTATCATGAAACGCTGACACCTGTAAGCCATTTTAACCTGCAAAAGATGAACGCTCGTAATAAGACCGACAGTGGGGTGAAGCCATGAAACTTGGAAAGCGGCCCCGGAGCCGGGGACAGCTTGGGAGCCAGGCCCAGCACCCTCCGGCCAGCTTGCCGCAGAGCTGGAAAGTGAGGCATGAAGGGCACGGTGCGGGGAGGATGGGTCCTCTTCCCTATCAGAGTCCAGGCAGGAAAAACGCAGAGCTCTCCAGATTTTAAAAAAGACTATGTCCAGATTGCCAACGACATCGACTACAAGCCTGGGGCCGAGAAGTCACAGAGAAGCGCTTCGCTCGCGAGAAGGCGACTTACCATCAGAGGGACAAGTATTCCTCAGAAAATCGCTGTGCCTAAGTATCTCTCTGCATGTACGAGGTGGAGTGAGGGAAGGAAACAAGACACAGGGCCCTTCTGCAAGAATCCTGTTGAGTCTTATCTGACCCGCCTGACATTTTCATTTGGCCAAAAGTCTTTTCAGACAGGAACGCTGCATCCTACAGCATTTCCATCGCCTGGACCCGTGCGCTCTGCATGGTCAGAACCTCCCGGGCCACGGTGAAGCACGATGGGAAAAGGGAAATATCTTCAGTGGCTCACAGGGTTCACGGCAATTGTTTTGGATGGATTGTTTAGGTGGACACTGGCCAGGAAAATGTCCAATGACTGTTACTGCTGAAACCCACTGCAACGGCATCACCACGTGGTCCCCAGAGGATAGATGTGCTGTGGTGAGGTGGCCGGGCGAGGGGGGTATGCCTACGGAATGACCGTGCCATCTTAATGGCCCCTCCTTGTAGCTGGTGATGGGTGTGACGTGTGTGACTCTGGTGGAATGGTTTGTGAGAGGACTTGGGTGTATCATTACCTTCAAGGCTATCCATGTCAGCTTGGGGGAGAAAGAAAATACAAGATTAATGTTAGATTGCCGAATAGAAGGAAATGAAAAACCAGAACCAGAACCAATGAAACTCCCAACCAAAAAAAAAAAAAAAAAAAGAAAAAAAAACAAAGGGAAAAAGGCAACCTGGCTATCTTCATGCCTTCCATCTTCCAAAATACTTGTCTTATATTTGTATTTTTAAAAAACTGCCTTCCGTCTTTCTGGTTGTAGCCAACACTTCTTTGGGAGGGGATTAAAAAAAAAAACACCAAACTCACATTTTGGAACGAATACTTGCTGAAATCACAGACTTGAAACTTTGATTCTGAGTATTGCTCGGGCTATAACAACAAGCCAGGATGGTTCCCTGCTGTGGGGCTACAGGGACTGTGGTGTCAGCGTTTACACAATAAACCTTCATTTCCTGGGATCATGAACTCAATCGGCTATAAGCTAAAGAGGTTCCCCGCCCCTCACCATTAGAGCTTAATCCTAAAGACACTTGAGAACATGGCAACCTGAATCAGACAAATGCTAGAAATAACAAGAGAACAGAATCCTGGAGTTCTGTGTGGCTGGTATACATCTCAGCATTTATTATTCCTTAAATACAAATGTAAGACCTACCGAAAGCACAACCTAATAAAAGGTTCTAGAATCTACTGACAGGACCGAGCTTTATCGTATGAACCGGTCAGAACTCAATTCGGCAATTTTTAACATTCTATCACCACCCAGGTGGTTAGAAAGGTCTAATATTTACTTAATCTCTCTGAGCCTCAGCTTCTTCATCTGCAAAATGGAAATAAAATTGTTTACTTCAGATATTTTTGTGAGGAGAAAATGAGACGATGAGCCTAAAAGATCCAGGACCTACTAGGTGCCCTCTTCCCCACTGATGGGAGCTACATGAACCTGCAGGTAGTTTCAGAAATAGCAATTCTGCACGAAAGAGCAACTCAGATACTCTGCCTACGACACTTAACTAAGGAATACGAAACAGTTTAAGGTATTCTGGGCTTCTTCAGATTTTTACAATTCTTCATTTTAAATTGGATAAGAAGAAGCCAAAAGGAAAAACCGCTAAGGGTTATGTAATGTATATAATTCAAGGTCAACGATAACAATTAGTATTTACCTGCGCCAATCACCATGTTAAATTCCCTTGAGTTCTTTAATTACTAATTAGTTTATAGGTAAAATGACTGAGACACAGAGCCTTATTTCAGACACAAATAACTTCCTCTGTATCAGACCAATGCTGCAGGCAGGTGATACCACTAAGAGGCCAACGATCTGAACAAAAGTTATTTTGCGGCATTAGTTGCAGGTGGCTTTTTGTTTGCTTGTTTTGGTTTTTTTCCCTTCTGGAACATTTCCCTTTGGTTTTTAATCAAGGCAATTCAAAGTCAGTCTTTGGAGCAGGCGCTGGATGTTGTGCTCTTTGCCGGACCACGCACCAGACCCCCCAGGCCTGTTTGGATGCCGCGTGAATAAGGCACGTTCCCATGGCGACGCAGAAGCTGGCTCACCTGTTTATATTTTCTGTAACAACGCTGAATGACAGCTGCTGCCACTTCCTGCTGCTCCCGCAAGGGTCGGCCCTTCAAGGGAAAGTGAGGCAAGAGAAGAAATAATGACGTAGTATAAAAAATGCAACTTTCCCAAGACTTAAATGGAATCATGACTCATTTAATTGACTTTCTCAGAACTGAGACCAGAGGTTTACCAAAATGCAGTGATAAGTTAGTATCAGGATAAATTTTAAAAATGAATTTACAGAATAACTCTCTGATTATTCCTGCTTCTAAATAGAACCATCATATTTGGATGTTAGGAGGCCTAAAACAATACTCATTTTCAAAGTATTTAAAGAATTAGGTATTGCACCATTTGTCCTTATAAATTTCCGCTCTCTGCTGTCTTTCCTAAGATAACACCAAGTCCTCTACTTTTGTTTTGATTTATTTATTTAATTAATTTTTGGCTGCGTTGGGTCTTCGTTGCTGCGCGCGGGCTCTCTCTAGCTGCGGCGAGCGGGGGCTACTCTTCGTTGCGGTGCGCGGGCTTCTCATTGCGGTGGCTTATTTTGCTGCGGAGCACGGGCTCTAGGCGCACAGGCTTCAGTAGTTGTGGCACACAGGCTCCATAGTTGTGGCTCTTGGCCTCTAGAGCGCAGGCTCAGTAGTTGTAGCACACGGGCTTAGTTGCTCCACAGCATGTGGGATCTTCCCGGACCAGGGCTCGAACCCATGTCCCCTGCACTGGCAGGCGGATTCTTTTTTTGTTTGTTTGTTTTTAATTAATTAATTTATTTATTTATTTTTGGCTGTGTTGGGTCTTCGTTTCTGTGCGAGGGCTCTCTCCAGTTGCGGCGAGCGGGGGCCACTCTTCATCGCGGTGCGCGGGCCTCTCACTGTCGCAGCCTCTCCTGTTGCGGAGCACAGGCTCCAGACGCGCAGGCTCAGTAGTTGTGGCTCACGGGCCTAGTTGCTTCGCGGCATGTGGGATCTTCCCAGACCGGAGCTCGAACCCGTGTCCCCTGCATTGGCAGGCTGATTCTCAACCACTGTGCCACCAGGGAAGCCCGGCAGGCAGATTCTAAAATGTATTCTTATTTATTTATTTATTTATTTTTGGCTGCGTTGGGTCTTCATTGCTGTGCACAGGCTTTCTCTAGTTGCGGCGAGCGGGGGCTACTCTTCATTGTGGTGCGCAGGCTTCTCACTGTGGTGGCTTCTCTTATTGCGGAGCATGGGCTCTAGGCGCACGGGCTTCAGTAGTTGTGGCATGCGGGCTCAGCAGTTGTGGCTCACGAGCTCTAGAGCACAGGTTCAGTAGTTGTGGCGCACGGGCTTAGCTGCTCTGTGGCATGTGGGATCTTCCCGGACCAGGGCTTGAACCTGTGTCCACTGCATTGGCAGGTGGATTCTTAACCACTGCGCCACCAGGGAAGTCCGAGTCCTCTACTTTTGGATCAATGATGGATGGCTCGTAACACCTTCTTAGGGAGGTCAAAGACTCCTCTGAGAAACTGTGGAAGGCTCTGGACCCTCTCCCACCAAAAATGCACTTTACCATAAAATTTTAGGACAATCAGTCACCAGGCCTCCAGCTAGAAACCCCTGCTCTAGGTCATAAATTCCTTGCGGCAGAGGTGTCAACTTACTTTATATTAATTAGATAATAAATATCCATTATTATTACCAACAGTAAGTTCAGATGGTGACAACCATCACACTACTTGTCAGTTTTATTTCACTATAGCTTCTGACAATTATTAATAACCTCATGGGACCTAATTAATAATGTCAAATAACAATTCTATCAACTCAGAAGAAAAAAAAAAGAAACAGCATATGTTTTAGTTTGAATGACTCTGACTTTTCCCGATCTTAAGAGTGTCACCACATCAGGACTCTGCTGTCTTTTACCTTGTATTTCCGGAAAGCTGTCTGGACAAGTCTGGCCGCTTCATAGAGTTCTCTCTGTTCGTGATCAGACAGAGTCAGCTGAGCAAATTCGTTCTCCACCTTCTCACTGGTAGATGCACTCAGGAATTCAGACCAGTCTGCGGCGGAGGGAAGGCTGGGTTTCTCGAAAGCTATTTCACTGACTGGTGAGCCTACAGGGCTCAGGCTGGTATTAGAAGAAGGGGTTAGAGGCTCGTTATATGCACTTCTGAAACAAGAGGAGACACAGGGGAGAGAGGCTGGTGATTGGTTTGCATGATCCATTGCACGCTGGTCAACGAGACAAGATGGTACCTACTGTGGACCACGTGGACAAGATGGTACCTACTGTGGACCACGTGGACAAGATGGTACCTACTGTGGACCACGTGGACAAGATGGTACCTACTGTGGGCCATGAGGGATATGTCTTCACTCAGTCCAGAGCCGCTAAGCAGACTCTGAATGTCCTTCAATTAGTAACTTCACCCTGAGCACCTGTTATGAGTTTAGTGCTGTGCTAAGTACTAAATCCACTGAGTCCACTATCCAGCTGTGAAACTTCAGTTGAACTGGCGGCGGAACACTAGGATACATTATCTCCTGCGCTCTGACGTGGGAAGAAAAATCATGGGAGAGGCGAGGACATGAGGGGGCCTTGGAAGAGGCAATGGAACTCGTCCTAACGCTTCCTTCCTTCCTCCCTTGACAAGGGCATTCATCACACGGAACTCCTCAGATCCAGTGGGCCTCCTGAGCCTCCACGTAAACCCAGGAACTTGCCCTGGGGAATGGCCCACAAACACTACTGACCTGATCTGGGCGGCATGTGGCAGATGGTCTACGTCAGCTAGGTAACCGGCCAGCCAGCTCATTGTACTGCTGATGGTGGCCGCGTCTGTCCTCTCCAATGCCGGGGACTCCGTGGGCACAAAGTTCTCCTGCTTGATCCGCTCAGGGGTGGCTTCGATGATGTGCTCTGCCAAGGTCATCATGTTCACCTGGAGCCCGGAGGTCACAGAACACTCAGGTTAGGGTGGCACCTTAGAGGTTATCCAGGCCCACCTGCACTCCCCCCACCTTGGAAAGAAAGAAAGGAGAGAGGGCGGGCTTACACCTCAGTCCAGCGCCCTCCAATCTCATCGTAGGGTTTTCCGATTCACCTGAATGTGCTGAGATCCCAGATCTGATTACCTCCACATCATAGTTTGGTCCCAAACCTTAAGTCTTCGAGAACATCTGGCTTGTGCCTACTTTCTACTCTCAGCTAGGATCAACCAGTTAAGGATGCTGTGACTGGGCATCTGGTCATATTATTGTAGTGACACTACTGGTTACCTGACCACCATCACCCCATTTTGCCTTGCCCAGAGAACCCCAGTTTTGTAGAGAGCAGCAACGAGCCAACATCTGGGCGACAGCTCGTGACTGATACAAGCCAGCTGTCCTAATCCTCTTCTTGGTTTCCCACCTTCCGCGCGCCCAGGAGGGGAGGATCCGTGACCCACTTCTGGACAGGAGACTCTGCACAGAAGTCTGCCGGGTGGGCTCTGGGCAAAGCTTTTGCTTTCCTGATGAAAGGTATCGATGCACCCGGCCCTTTCCCCTCCTCTTCCTGCTCTGACTACAGATGAGCTCCAGAAGCCACATTACAACCACAAAGCCACAAGCACGAAGAGGAAAGGCAAAAGAACAGAAAATCCAGAAAAAATCCTGGTCCCGGATGGCATTCTTGAGCAACTGAACTTCTGGACTTCTGTGAGAAAAATAAGTCATTTTCTTATTAAACCACTGGAGTTAGGTTGCTGATACCTGCACCCAAAATACATTCCTAATGGATACATTTAGGAACCCTCAAGACTAGTCTGGAGTAGATATATTTGGTCAGAATCAGAGATACGACCTTGTTTTTAAAAGTTTCCTTGCACGTCTCTTGAAAATGGAAGTTGAAATATAGCAGTTTAAGTTTTTAAGTGAATTGAAAATGTTCTGAAAGGATCTATACAAAAATGACAAAATGCTTATCTTACAACATGCGTGAACTTGAAAAACATTATGCTAAGTGAAAGAAGCCAGACACAGAATATGACAGTTTATGATTCCATTTATACAACATTTCTAGAAAAAGCAAAATTCCGGGGGAGAGAAATCAGATCAGTGGTTGCCCAGGGCTGGTATGGGAACAGAGGGTGACTGCAAAGGGGCCCAGGGAACTTCTGGGGGGCGATGGAAGTGTTCTAAATGGGACTGCGATGATTGCACAGCTGTATAAATTCACAAAAGTTCATTCACACTGGACACTTAAGGTGAGTGAATTTTACGGTATGTAAATTACACCTCAATAAAACTCTTAAAAACACGTATCTTGGGTAATTTTCTAAATTTTCAACAAAGAACAAGAATTATTGTGACAGGAATAAAAATGAAAACATTTAGGGAAAAAAATATCACAGCTTTTCTTTTCCTTCTGTATTGGCTCTCTTGGTTTGTGAGTCAAACAGGAGGAGGTAAGTCCTACCTTGATTTTTTTCTCATGAAAGTCTTAAAAAGTGGAATTTCTGGAGACTGAAGGTTATAACTATCTGTAGTCACTCCTCTCCCCAATCCTCTATTTTATAAACACGTGTCGGTGTAAGAACACCTTAATATCATAATAAATGCAGCATTCTGAGATACCAAGTAGTTGATTTTTCATTGTGATAGCTACAAAAGGCAATGGAATTTAAATGACTTTCAGGTTTTTTATTCAAATGATGTTGGGTTTTTATTTAAATTCTCTTTGGGTCCTAGTATATGAGCAGTTTTCATAAATGGGCTTGGATATCTAAAAAGAACACTGATATGTATATTTACTATGTGTATTCATACATCTACATAATTATATATATCATATATTAAATATACATAGTCAAACTTTCTAATTGTATTGTCAATATTTTCATATCCTCTTCACACTTGAGCTGACAAATTTTGAAACAGTTGTGTTAGTCTCACACTGTGATTATAGCTATGGTTCCACATTTCTTCATCTTTACTTGCTTTAATATTTAGAAGCTATGTTGTTAGGTGCATAATGGCTCATTACGGTCATATCGTTTTGACAAATTATATATATATATATACTATTTGCCTTACCTGTACTTTTTATCTTTTTTCTTTTTCTTTTCATTTGTCTGTTATATCTTTACCTATCACATCATTTTCATTCTTTCTGTTTCATTTCATTTTAATTCTTTTACAAGCAGTATATAGTATATTTTGCTTCCTTTTTTTTTTTTTTTTTTTTTTACCCAATCTGAGAATCTTTTAATAGAATTAACAGATTCCAAAGTGGGAATAAGTCATGTTTGAAAATATTCCTATAATATTATGTTATAGAGTATTATTTCTGTTGTTGCTTTTTTCTTTATTAACATTGCTGAACTTTTCCTGAATGGGCCAAATTTTCTTTTTTCCCCCTTAAATGACATAGAAATTCTGTAGCCTGTTTTTACACTACCTTTTAACTTGACATTTCTAACAAGCATATTTCAGGCTACACATATCTATCAATATCATAATTGGAACAAACTTTGATTTTCCTGGACAGGGGAACTGCTTTAATACACTTTTACCTTGCTTTCCCTACCTCCCTGGTTTTGTTAAAACAATTTAGAATCTTAGTTCTAGGTTATTTTTTGAAACATTATTCCTCTTCTATTTAAAGAATTGCTTATTATGCAACCACACGATCAATAATTATTCAGAGATATCAGTATTCCTGGTTTTACCGTTCACTCCTCCATGAACTCTGGCTTGCCATTTCTTGAATTATTTCATTAATTTTAATTGTTATTTTTGTCATTTGGCTAAAATGCTTCTTTAGACTGCTGCTTTTTTCACAGGTATGTGCTCTTAAATTAGTAAAATATTCTCTGAAGTTTCAGTGAAAATATAAAGTAGATTTTTTTTAGGTCATTTTCTATTTCCTGCATCAACTGTTTCAGTAAGGGCCAGTTGCTCTAAAGCTGTGCTCTCCAATGGCTATTCAAACTTAAATTAATTAAACTTAAGTAAAATTAGAAATTCAATTCCCGATTCACACTGAATACATTTCCAATGCTCAGTACCACACATGGCCACTGGCTACCATATTGGACAGGGCAGACATAGAATGTTTCCATCACTACCGAAAGTTCTGGTGGACAGCACTGTTCTAGATCTAGCTCATCTTAGTTCCCCTCTTTTAAGCTGCTGATTTGCATAGTCTGGTGATTTATTATTATATGTTTAAATTTATAAATATTGTTCTAGATTGCTCAGAATTAATATCTAGTATGGGCTCCATCAGAAATTGTTTAAAACAGGGCTTTAACTGTGGCAGGTCAAATCCAGCTAGCACACTGTTTGTGTAAATAAAGTTTTATTGGCACATGGCCCACTCATTTGTTTAATATTGTCTAAGGCTGCTCTTGTGCTACAAAGGCACACTGAATAGTCATGACGAAGTCTGTATTGCCCACAAAGCCTGAAATATTTACTCTTTGGCCCTTTCCAGAAAAAATGTGCCAACCCCTCATCTCAAATATTATTTGATTTCCTGGGGAAGGCCTCCCCACAATTGTAGTGGTTGGTAGACCAGTAGCGGGGCGCCCACCACGCACCAGGGATGGAAACATACTGGTAAGCGTGCATGATTCTTGTCCTGTGCTAACCAGTGGGGGCTGGTAGGAAGGGTCCCCTGGGATGCAATGAACAGGAGGGTTTTAGCAACCAGACCTATCTAGGAATGCTGTCTGGGATACGAGATCCCCATCATTTCTACGGGCACAGGTGCCCTAGTGAGTTTCTTATGGGAGTATTCTCCTTTTATATTTCTTTCGCATTCTATCAGTGGGAAGAGGGAAAGGGAGGAAGTCAGACACATGTTCTGGGGATGCTCATTTTGTCCTCCCCATAGAGTATATTTTAATTAATGGAATTTGCTTGTCTAAGAGCCTAACCTCACATTTACTTCAGTATGTATTCGCTTAATCTGTAACAAGCGTGATGCCCTAAAAGGATCCTGGATTTATTATCAAAGCAGTCAATTATCAGCTTTAGGGATATTCCACTGCACCTCATGAGAGCCTCAGACGATATGTGCCTTTACAAGGACTAGATGCTTGTTGTGCTTATCAAATCACTTACATCATTCAAATTCTACCCACAGGCCTCCTGTTTTAGCCATTTTAGCCATTATCAGGCTGTGACTCTAACTAGTGCTTAAAACAGCAAAATCAGTCACCCTGGATGCAAGGAGGAAGCAAAAGACTTCTTGTAGGAGTTTCGAGGAGCTAGTACAAGGCTCTACTGAGATCTGGGTCCCTGGTATTTAGGCCCTGTTCACAGTGCTTGACTCACAAGTGAAAATGTGGCCCAAGTAAAGAAGACACTCCAAAATTCTTATATATAAGCCCAGACTTCGAACCCTTCACTGGTGAGAAAATGGCATGACCTCTGGAAATTGGCAGTAAAGATCAAGGAAGCTAGGACGGATGGACCAGCCTCTGCAGGTTTCCCTTCCCCACACGCTCACCTGTATATCATCCATGGGTTGTGAGCACTCCTCACTTTCTGCACTATCACGGTAGGACCCCAGCTCTGTGTTCACCACCTCTCTGTTAGCCATCATCAGGACACTCATTGGTTCCCGTGGACGCACCTGTGAAGGTGTTGCATCCTTTCCTACACTGGTCCCCTTCGGAGTTCCAGTCACCTGTACTGTAGACACACCAATGTAAAGATCTTTGGAATTCCACTTTACTACCGGCTGAGATCCAGAGGCTTGGAATCCTGCAGTCTCTGGAGTGGGAGGGGAGATTTCCCGGCTGTAGTCCCTCACTCCTTCACTGGGGCTGATTGTCTCGGGGACAGACTGCTTAGAACTAGGGCTCTGCTTCCTGATATTTGGCTGTTCCAGACTCAGTGCAGTGGAAAGCAGCTTCTCCTGCCTTGCCTGGAAGTACTCAGGGTTCAATTTATGCTTTTTGGGAGCCGGATAATCTTTGTGGCTCTCACTGCTGTAGTAATTAGAGGGTTCAGACCGAGGTCTTCTCAGCTCTGAAAAGTACAGTAGAAAGGATAGTCAGGACAGGCGATACAATTAGGAATCCTAAAGAATTAACACTTTCTCTATGCCTGAGAGACGCAGAGTGCAAAGCCAGAACTCAAGACATGTCCCTAACATTTCAATATTCCCCAGCAGCATATATACTATATTCAGATAATCCTCCTCCAAAATCTGTAGTTCTTTCTTGCACGAACATAGATTTTTTTTTTTTTTTTTTTTGCTACTTTCTGCAGTTTTGGGGTGGGATGAGCCGGGGAAAGCACTAGGCATTCTAATAACTAAAAGGAAAATTAGAAACACTAAAAAAAAAAAAAAACAACCCCAAACCCTTAAATGTATGTGAATATCCTATGGACTTTTCTGAGGGTAGCTGCATGAAAGCAAAAGGGAAATCTGCCAGGTTCTGAGACGTAATGATTTAAAATGTTTACCTGGATTGGTACTTGCAATAACGGTGACCCCTTTGGGTATTTCTGGGGAGTTGATTGTTTCTCTGTGCCACTGGGTCTCCCAGCTCTCTGCACTGGGCCCCTCGCTGGGAGGACAGTGGATCCTGGGGTTCTGTCCAAGCTGAGCCTGCTCGTCCCTCTGCAGGTTCTCCAGACACTCGGCTAATTTCACATGACCCCTTGACCTGGCAATTCCCAAAGGCAGCCTTCCTAGAGAGTCTGGAATAGAGAGAGCCCGACGGTCCCACTTGTACAGCACGACAGCTGCTTCTAAGTGCCCGAGAGCACACGCCCACATCTGAAAAACAGAGAGACAAAGCGAGCTTCCTCAATACGAGTTAAAAAACACATGTGACTTTTGCCATTGCTGCCAATTGACAAATTGGGCCTCGGCACCGATCTCAATGGGGCCACAGAACGTTACCCATTACAAAGTAGCTCCGATACATGTCGTATGTTCAATGAGGGATTAAAACAAAGGGAACCAAGCACATCCCTATGCCAGCCTAGAAAAACAGTTCGGGGAATAAATGAACCCCTTTCTTACCAGAGGAGTACAGGAGAAGTGGTCCACATTCAAGGGGTCAACCTCCAGTTCCAAATCAATGCTATCTGCATGCTTTGTGCTGGAACGAACAGCACCAGAAATTACTGCACAACGAATTCACGTTAAAAAATACCCGAACGTTATGAAACCCACAGAGATGAAACCAAACTGGGCGTCTCACATTCCTGGCGTGACGAAATAGAGCCCCAGACGCCCTAGGGTGCTCTGGGCTCTCCGTTTTGCCAGAGGCCCAGGGGAAATAAAAAGGCCAATGTTCCGTTCAGCATCTCACTCAGGACTTCTGGGGCAGAAGTTCATAGAACTTCTTGGAACTGTCCACAGAGAGAGCCCTTTGCTCTCAGGCTACCACGCTCCCCGAATGGCCAGGTTTCCCTCCACCAGTGGACACCCTAAGAGGAACGCCTGCCGAGGGGTGAGGATGACGGCGGCCTTCTGGCCCCGGCCTTACCGCCATTTGATCAGGGTCTGGATGAGGGTGGCGTAACCCTGGGCTGCGGCCAGGTGGAGGAGGGTCATTCCACGGAAAGTCTTTGAGTGGATCAAATGCTTGGACTTTGCCCAGCAGGCACGGCTCATCATCTTCTCGCACACGACAACCACGCGGCTCTCAAAGCAGCTGCCCAGAGTCCCGGGGCCCGACGCGCACTGTAATGAAACGGCACGCGTTCCGATCGGAGGACCAAAGGCCCTGCACCAAGTCAGCATTCGGACGCCGGGGCGGGAAACCAGTGCGTTATGATTTGCAACGGAAAACCGGAAGCACGAAGCTGAAAATAAGACATCTCGAAAGGGAGAACAGAACGTGCTGCGTCCAGCTCAGCGGCACATGTCCGCAGCCGGGCACTCGGTAATTTTCTGTAACTCTAAGGACATCAGAGTCTGTCTGCTGCAGCTGACGCTCTGATTGTGAGCTTCGTGCGGATCCAGCTCTCAGGGAAAGTATATACTGCTAAAAAAGAAACGAACAGAAAACGTGGCCCCAGCCTCCCAGCTGAAGTAAACACTGTAGGCAGTAAACTGTCAGGGGAGAGCAAGGCAGGGTAACTTACGCTTCCACCACCGGCTGCCTGCAGCTCTTGACTCCCCTGCTCCTTCTGAAGGAGAATTAAGTCACTTAGATGGGGATTTTTCTCCCTAAAGAAGCACTTAGAAATAGCCAGTAGTGCATTTGCAATACATGGATGGACCTGGAGGGCGTTACATTAAGTGAAGTAAGTGAGAGAAAGACAAATACTGTATGATGCCACTTATATGCGGAATCTTAAAACACACACACACACACACACACACACACACACACACACACACAAAAGCCTCCTGACTTCACAGATACAGAGAACAGCCTGATAGTTGCCAGAGGTGCGGGGAGGAGGTGGGAAAAATGGGTGAAGGGGGTCAAAAGGTATCAACTTCCAGTTATAAGACAAATAAGTCCTGGCGATGGAACATACAGCATGGCAACTATAGTTCATAAGACTGTAGTGCATACTGGAAAGTTGCTAAGACAGCAGATCTTGAAAGATCTCATCACAAGGAAAAAAAAAATTTGTAACTATGTGTGATGATGGATGTTAACTAGGCTTATCATGGTGATGATTTGGCAATGTATACAAACACCGAATCACTATGTTGTACACCCGAAACTAATATGATATTATATGTCAATTATATCTCAATTGAAAAAACCGATTTTAAAAAATCCAGTAATAAGCCAGTCCTTTATATAAAGCAGAAAGGACACTGGGGAAGGCATGAGAGACCTCGAAATTTAAGCGTTCTTGCTAACCACAGAGGCACACGAGAAAGAGAAATTCACTCATGTTAGCCACCTGGCTTTCTTTTCTTTTTTGTAAAAGGAGGCTGTGAAAGAAGAAAAATAAAATCAAAGCTAGGGACCTCAACAGCTTATCTGAGTCTCTGCTCTAGCACTTTTACGTTTCATCCCCTCCCGCCCCACCCCGAATAATAGCCCTTCTGGTCTAAGTCTCCTTTCTGGTATTATTTTAAAGGTATTTTGTCCAGTAACAAACCCCATGAAATTCAATTACTACAGAAACACTTTTGCTCCCTCATTGCTTTTTGTTTTGAAATCTGGAAAAAATAAAAAATGCCTGCAGGGCTTCCCTGGTGGCGCAGTGGTTGAGAATCCGCCTGCCGATGCAGGGGACACGGGTTCGCACCCCGGTCCGGGAAGATCC
>NC_041216.1:26512116-26539243 GCF_002837175.3 Physeter macrocephalus
AAAAAAAAAAAAAAAAAAAAAAAAAAAAAAAAAAAAAAAAAAAGAAAAAATGCCTGCAAAAATAAAAAGGCAGAGGATGGTTATAATGTCACCCTCACTAGAACTGTCGTGACATGTTTAGAGGAGCACAGTCGGGCAACCCCGACCTGCAGCAGAATGACCTTGACTCGAAAGGCCCAGGCACGGCTGCTCTATACACACCAGACAGACACATTCAGGGGCACACGGAAGTCACTCGGTAGTGAGCAAAGAGGGAACTTCTTTGCATTAACAAAAACAGCTCCACTTCTATCACATAAGGTGGACACAGATATTTATTGAAAGAGTATTCAATAGCAGTTAATATGGGATCAGACGAAAGGCCAGTTGCCAGATAGTTGAGCTATAAAATGACACTACTCTCCATTCCCTTTATGCAGCCTGTGTTGGCGAAAGAAAAAGGATTTCATGGGACTCTCTTATTTTAGCCATGAGATAGACAGTAAATAATGTTTACTTCTTTTTATAAAACAGTAGTATCAGGTGGACAGGGAGCCTTAATAATATTTTCCTTTGTGCCAAGTCTTTCCTTTTCCATTGATTTCTGAAGATAGGAGAGAAATAGGAAGGAAATTCCCGGAAAAAGGTTAGTTTCGGGGGTGTGGTACCGTATGCTTTGTTTTCATCTATTGTGATGAAATAGATGTGTTTCATCTATTATTAAAAATATTACTAATACTTGACATTTACAAGGATCACAAAACTCCAAATGTTCACTTTAAAATATAATTGTTCAGAAAAATAATCAACATTTATCTTGAAGAGAAAGAGGGAGAATTATTTGAGGTTTTTAGGTGATGTCTCAGTGGTGGAGGTAAGAAACACCATCAGTCCCTTTAAATTCATTCTAGGGGACTTCCCTGGTGGCGCAGGGGTTAAGAATCCGCCTGCCAGTGCAGGGGAAAACGGGTTTAATCCCTGGTCCGGGAAGATCTCACATGCCACGGAGCAACTAAGCCCGTGCGCCACAACTACGGAGCCCACACTCCTAGAGCCCATGCTCCGCAACAAGAGAAGCCACCGCAATGAGAAGCCCATGCACTGCAACGAAGAGTAGCCCCTGCTCGCTGCAACTAGAGAAAGCCCGCGCGCAGCAATGAAGACCCAACAAAGCCAAAAAAAAAAAAAAAAATTCATTCATTCATTCATTAAAAAAAAATTTATTCTAGGGCCTCCTGAAAAATAATTTCTGCCTAGGAAACTTCCCGAAAATGAAGCTCCTAAACGAAATGGACATAAAGCCTTCAAGACTAATGGGACTCTAAAATAATATTTGATGATTTCCCTGTACCTGACAGTAATAATGCATTCATCACAGAACTGATGAAAAAGCATTTGTAACAATGACAGAATGTATAAGGTTCTACTATTCTGCACTGAGAAATTACAGAAAGAGTTTCTCTGGGCCCGTATAAAACAATTATGTTTTCTATTTATACTTAAGATAAAGATAGAACACAAAACACAAAATAGGCTCTAATTGAACTCTGAGCCCAGCGAATCTGAGTCATCTCTTGGCCTCTGTTCTGTCACTGGATGCCTGCCCTCCCGCTGGCAGGTAACTGCAGTGATTTCTGAGATCAGTAAGTGATTCAAGGCTTAGGGAGGTGAACCACTGAGAAGCCCCACAGTCCAAGGCTTCTTCCCTAACACACAGAGTTGAATACTCAGAAACACAGGGACTGCAAAGCGCCCCCCTGCCTCTTGCCTCTTCCAGGAAGGGCGCCAGCAGCAGCAGAGAAGGGGATCGTGATCGACAGCCTCGCACATCAGTAAAACATTAGACACCGTGAAAGGCGACAGTCCGCGCAGACTCGTACCTGAGCTTGGCTTCCTCCGGTCCCACTCCCGCCACCCCCTCCGCTGCTTCCTCCTCCGCTCCCCTGCTTGTGCTGCTGGGACCCGGTCATCTCAGCCATCCTCCTTTCCATCTGCTCCAGTCGCTCAAGGATGGACATCCTGAACTGGTTATCTAGGGCAGAACAAGGAAGAGTGAGGTTGTGTTCTGGAAGAAGGGCCATTAACACGTGGCCTAGGCGAGCCTGCAGGACGGGCATCCAAGATGGCCACCAACCCAACCAAATCACCGGCCTTTGTCCAGGCTGGATTTCTCCAGCGCGGTAGTGACCCTGACGCTTCACACAAGACTGCAGCCTCGAAAGCAGCCCAAAGTTCTCAGCTAAAGGAACAGAAAACCCCTTTTTGTCAAGGTCCTGGTTTCAGGTTCCTGGACCTCATTCCTTTGGCAAATTCCCCAATGGAAACCTTGAAGAGAGATCTGGTTGATAGGCCCCTAGAGCAAACAAATGAAATGAATACAATTTAATTTAAATCACTGGAAGAAAGCAATCACTATGGGAAAGAAGAACACACACAACCCCACACAGATATAGATATCTAGATTTTTTTTTTTTAAGTAGTATCTTTTACCCACACACTGGAAAAAAAAAAAAAAAAAAAAAAAAAAAAAAAAAAAAAAAAAAAAAAAAAAGAAAAAATGCCTGCAAAAATAAAAAGGCAGAGGATGGTTATAATGTCACCCTCACTAGAACTGTCGTGACATGTTTAGAGGAGCACAGTCGGGCAACCCCGACCTGCAGCAGAATGACCTTGACTCGAAAGGCCCAGGCACGGCTGCTCTATACACACCAGACAGACACATTCAGGGGCACACGGAAGTCACTCGGTAGTGAGCAAAGAGGGAACTTCTTTGCATTAACAAAAACAGCTCCACTTCTATCACATAAGGTGGACACAGATATTTATTGAAAGAGTATTCAATAGCAGTTAATATGGGATCAGACGAAAGGCCAGTTGCCAGATAGTTGAGCTATAAAATGACACTACTCTCCATTCCCTTTATGCAGCCTGTGTTGGCGAAAGAAAAAGGATTTCATGGGACTCTCTTATTTTAGCCATGAGATAGACAGTAAATAATGTTTACTTCTTTTTATAAAACAGTAGTATCAGGTGGACAGGGAGCCTTAATAATATTTTCCTTTGTGCCAAGTCTTTCCTTTTCCATTGATTTCTGAAGATAGGAGAGAAATAGGAAGGAAATTCCCGGAAAAAGGTTAGTTTCGGGGGTGTGGTACCGTATGCTTTGTTTTCATCTATTGTGATGAAATAGATGTGTTTCATCTATTATTAAAAATATTACTAATACTTGACATTTACAAGGATCACAAAACTCCAAATGTTCACTTTAAAATATAATTGTTCAGAAAAATAATCAACATTTATCTTGAAGAGAAAGAGGGAGAATTATTTGAGGTTTTTAGGTGATGTCTCAGTGGTGGAGGTAAGAAACACCATCAGTCCCTTTAAATTCATTCTAGGGGACTTCCCTGGTGGCGCAGGGGTTAAGAATCCGCCTGCCAGTGCAGGGGAAAACGGGTTTAATCCCTGGTCCGGGAAGATCTCACATGCCACGGAGCAACTAAGCCCGTGCGCCACAACTACGGAGCCCACACTCCTAGAGCCCATGCTCCGCAACAAGAGAAGCCACCGCAATGAGAAGCCCATGCACTGCAACGAAGAGTAGCCCCTGCTCGCTGCAACTAGAGAAAGCCCGCGCGCAGCAATGAAGACCCAACAAAGCCAAAAAAAAAAAAAAAAATTCATTCATTCATTCATTAAAAAAAAATTTATTCTAGGGCCTCCTGAAAAATAATTTCTGCCTAGGAAACTTCCCGAAAATGAAAAAATGAAGCTCCTAAACGAAATGGACATAAAGCCTTCAAGACTAATGGGACTCTAAAATAATATTTGATGATTTCCCTGTACCTGACAGTAATAATGCATTCATCACAGAACTGATGAAAAAGCATTTGTAACAATGACAGAATGTATAAGGTTCTACTATTCTGCACTGAGAAATTACAGAAAGAGTTTCTCTGGGCCCGTATAAAACAATTATGTTTTCTATTTATACTTAAGATAAAGATAGAACACAAAACACAAAATAGGCTCTAATTGAACTCTGAGCCCAGCGAATCTGAGTCATCTCTTGGCCTCTGTTCTGTCACTGGATGCCTGCCCTCCCGCTGGCAGGTAACTGCAGTGATTTCTGAGATCAGTAAGTGATTCAAGGCTTAGGGAGGTGAACCACTGAGAAGCCCCACAGTCCAAGGCTTCTTCCCTAACACACAGAGTTGAATACTCAGAAACACAGGGACTGCAAAGCGCCCCCCTGCCTCTTGCCTCTTCCAGGAAGGGCGCCAGCAGCAGCAGAGAAGGGGATCGTGATCGACAGCCTCGCACATCAGTAAAACATTAGACACCGTGAAAGGCGACAGTCCGCGCAGACTCGTACCTGAGCTTGGCTTCCTCCGGTCCCACTCCCGCCACCCCCTCCGCTGCTTCCTCCTCCGCTCCCCTGCTTGTGCTGCTGGGACCCGGTCATCTCAGCCATCCTCCTTTCCATCTGCTCCAGTCGCTCAAGGATGGACATCCTGAACTGGTTATCTAGGGCAGAACAAGGAAGAGTGAGGTTGTGTTCTGGAAGAAGGGCCATTAACACGTGGCCTAGGCGAGCCTGCAGGACGGGCATCCAAGATGGCCACCAACCCAACCAAATCACCGGGCTTTGTCCAGGCTGGATTTCTCCAGCGCGGTAGTGACCCTGACGCTTCACACAAGACTGCAGCCTCGAAAGCAGCCCAAAGTTCTCAGCTAAAGGAACAGAAAACCCCTTTTTGTCAAGGTCCTGGTTTCAGGTTCCTGGACCTCATTCCTTTGGCAAATTCCCCAATGGAAACCTTGAAGAGAGATCTGGTTGATAGGCCCCTAGAGCAAACAAATGAAATGAATACAATTTAATTTAAATCACTGGAAGAAAGCAATCACTATGGGAAAGAAGAACACACACAACCCCACACAGATATAGATATCTAGATTTTTTTTTTTTAAGTAGTATCTTTTACCCACACACTGGAAAAAAAAAAAAAAAAGATTTTATTTTCTGATCCAGGCTCTAGCCACAGACACACACATACATTAGAGCTGGGGTTAGGTAAGAGCAAATGCAAAGGCCCTGAGGCAGAACGTTCCAGGAGCAGAAGCCACGTGGCTGGACCACAGCAGAGAGGAGAGCAGAAGATGAAGCTGGAGAGGGGGGTAAGGACCAATCAGGACACAGTTAAGAACACCGGCTGTGCCATATAATAGTTGTGTCACTTTGAACAAAACCTTTGGTGTCTCAGTTTCCTTAACTCTTAAATGGAGTTAGCAACTGTCCTTACCTCCGAGGGGTGTTGAGAGAATTTAATGAAGTAACAGATGAAAATGCTCAGGACACGGGTAAGTCCCAGATAAGTGGGCCAACCATCAGCATCACCTTGTGGCATGTGAATGAAATGTCCTGGGAAATTGATCAAACAGCTGTGACAACACAGTTCTTCCTCAAAATTGCTAACGGCGTCACTATTTTCAAAATACAGCCAACTGAATCATGAAAAGGAGTACACCCGGAGAAGAAATATTTTATCAGCGTTCCTTGCCATCCTGACTCTAAATCCTGACACTAGTGAGTAAAGCGTATCGATCCTACGAGAGATTAAAAAGTGGACGGAGCTAACACTTACAGAATCCGTGCCAGTCACTGTGTAAATAACTTTACAAATGTTAACTCATTTACCCTCACGGCCATTGTGTGAGGTCGGTCCTGTCACTGTCTTCATTTTACAGATGAGGACACTGAGGCATGAAAAGATACCTAGCTTATCCGTCTCCAGGACCCGGAGCTTAGCCCCCATGTGACAACAGGAAGGGAAAGTTATGGGAAGAGAAGAGGCACACGGATTAGACAGTCTTACCCGAGGGAACAGAACTTTCTTCTCAAAGTAAAAAGATAGTAAATACCTGTTTCACGGGGAAGTTTTCAATATTGAATGTCAAATTGATCTCACTTTTCTAAACCACAAAAGCAAGAGGAGGCAGACTGCTTTTCAAGAATTGTGGTATTATTTTCTTAGTAAGCTATTTCCAGGAACAACATGAGAGGAAAAAATCCTTCCTCTTTAAAAGTGAAAGGTAACGTCTCTGTTCCAATTTCATGCAGACAGATGTGACGAACTCCGAGGACCCTCTGAGCATCTCAGTGGCACAGTCACGGATGGGGGAGTAACCCTGAATGGATCTGCTTGTGATGCACTGGCCATGGCCGCGGTCATCCTGTGACCACTAATGGAAAACAAAGTGACTTCAGAGTTGATTCTAGAATCCTTACTCCACGCCCTCCTCATTAGAAAACGGAAATTTTGTAGAATGTGGGACTTCTCCATCTGGAGCCAACTGAGGACAAAGAATTTTACCTTTTCAAGAGTGTGATCCCAAGTGGAGCGGCAGTTGTCCTTCGTGGTATGTTTATAAACTCTCCCTGCTTCCTGCTGATCCTGCCAGCCAGACAACCACTCATCTCTGAACCCACCCAGGGACTCTCACTCATCCCACTGAAACAGCTTAAGCCTCTACAGCCATGGTCTGATGATTTCTCCTGCCAGCCTGCAGATCTTGCATCTATTAAGTGAGTGTTCAGAATCCGACTCGCTTCTCTTGGAGATCGGTTTGCACTTGTCTGGAGCAAAGTGGCCAAGATTAACATGCCATGTCATGCCAAGGAGCAGAAGGGCACAGAGCTCGCCACCCGGCTGTGCTCAGCCCGTCGGGGTGGCTCTGTTCTGGACGCGGCGGTGACAGCGCAGGCAGCCCCGGCTCGACCCCCCAACCCCACCCATCCCCCACCCATCCCCTGCCCAGCGTGGACACTGCAGACCGACCCTCCCCGACATCGCGGAGCCAGGCCCTGCCAATGCATCTCCCCGCCGAAACACGGTCACCACGACGCCTTGTCTGCCCCAGGGGTCATTGGCTCCTGCTCCAGGGCTGCGTGTCCAGCTTCGGCGCCACAGTGGACTGTGCAGTCAGCTCTTGCATGTGATTCAGCTGCTCTGAGAAGCACTTCGTGAAGATACTCAGAAGCAGTTTTTTTGCCTCTTAAGAAAACTATATCGTGCAGAACGGCATCTTTGAGCCTCTTGACTCCAAAGGGGGGAGGTAGTGATGATTAAAACATGAAACAACTGAGCTGGCATGCCAGAGGGTCAGGTCTGTGCCACCCTGTGAGTCAAGAATCGGAGCCTTTCTGATCATACTTCCTTTCCTCTGTAAGGCTTCCTCAGATGGATAAAATGATGGTCTCCACCTCTCCATGACTGGCAAGTCAAAAGCAACAACTTGAGGCTGGTTTCGGCCTAACAGCTTTATTAACTAAAACATTATTGGAAAACACTTGGCAAGTTCAGAGCCGTCTCTCATCTTAACTGTATATTGTGTGAAATTACAGGATGAGGGTAATACAGTTGGAAGCAAAAAACTTTTTCTCGTTAAGAAAGTACATTTAAAGATCTCTTTGTTCGTGCACAAATATTTATTGAGCACCTGCTGTGTACCAGGCACTGGGGGCGGCTTAGTGAAGAGATCCCCGTGCTCCTTTGTTGGCCAACAAATAATTTCTGCAGCCTGAATGAACCTGGGTTGTTAAATTAATGCACTGTGGAGGCGGGGAGGAGCGGAAAACAAATACTGTACAGAGTGAGGGGGCTGAGGAATTTGGCCGCAGTCTTGCCCATGATGTTTCAAACAGAGCCAACAGTGATTCAGCTTTGGGGGGGTTGCAACCCCCCCCCACCCCGTCCTTAGGACAGTCTGAGTGAAGCGACTGGACTGCTCCCCCGTGAGACCCGGCTGCTCGGAAAGTAAGCTGAGGGCACCCACTTCCCGAAGCATGTGAGCCTCCAGGGTTATACGTCTGGGTCCCCCCTGCGGCGGCAGTGGTGCCTGGGTGCCTACCCTCCGCTCGTGCCCGCCGCAGGCAGTGTGCCACCCGGGTGGAGGCGTCTGCTCAGCCTGGCGGTTCTCGGGTGTCAGCAGGCATCAGAATCACCCGGTGGGCTTCCTGAAACACACTGGTGGGGGCAATGCCCAGCTTGTTTTGGCGTTAGTGTTGGTGTTGGCTTTGCTAGGTTTGGGGGAGCCTAGAGGTTGCATTTCAAACACGTTCTCAGGTGACGCTGATCCTTCTGGTCTGAGGCCACATTTCGAGCACTGCTGCTCTAGCCGCACGGCACAGGGAGGTCAGCTCGGTGGTGTGTGACCACCGAGAGGGGTGGGATAGGGAGGGTGGGAGGGAGGGAGACGCAAGAGGGAGGAGATATGGGAACACGTGTATATGTATAACGGATTCACTTGGTTGTAAAGCAGAAACTAACACACCATTGTAAAGCAATTGTACTCCAATAAAGATGTTAAAAGAAGAAAAAAAAAAAAAAGAACTGCTGCTCTAAGACCCCAGCCTCCTTCCTCAAGAATGAATCCTCTTTCCACCCCAGTGCTTGTTAAAGAAGGACCCCAGGACCACCTGCTCGGGCAGAAGCACAGGTTCCCAGCCAATGGGGACACGCAAAATGTCACCTCCTGTACTTCGTTCCCGGCCCATGCACACGGGCTCTGCCAGCGGCATTGGGCTGTACATCTTCTCAGGCACACGGCCGGTTCAGACCTGACGACACTCGAAAACGATTTAAAATCCACCTCCTTGCACTGCTCTCTGCAGCTAACCAGGCACCACCCTCTCATCCCCATCAAATCTCACCTCTTTATTACTTTCTTCTTCTTCTAAGGGGGATGTCTTCCCAGGTGTCTGTCTGTGCCTCCTGCTTGTCTCTAAAGCAGTTTACTTACTTGCGTGCTTTCAGGGAATGAGATCTTTCAACTACCATGCAGCAATTCCTTCCCACTACATTCAAGACGCACGCGCCCCCCTACCTGTACCCCAGACAAAAGGTAAATGATGCTGATGGCTTTGCAGCAGGTGTGGCTCATGATTCATTCCAAGCCTCTTCCCGAGCCCGTTCGAGCTGCACCCCTTTTAGCAGAAGCGGCATTTCTAGACTGGGCAGCGATGATATGGTGGAAAGAACACTGGAGTAGAGAGAAGAGCTCCAGGTTTCATCCTGTCGCTCTGTGACTCTGGAAAAATAATGACCACTTTGCACCTCAATTTCCTCTGTAAAATGGGAATATCACTATCTATGCTGCCCGTGAAGATGACATAAACTGAATTTTAAAAAGTGATCAGACTCTCTTAAGTCTGAACTACTGTTGGACGGGAACCTTTTACCCAGTCATACCCCTGGAACATTAAAAAAAATAGTAAATTTTTAAAAATTTTTGGATAATTGAGATTCACAGATGAGTTGCAAAGATGGTCGAGTTCCCACATACCCTTCACCCAGTTTCCCCTGATACGAACATCTTACGCAATTAGGGTACATTTGTCAAAACTCAGCAACTAACAGTGGTATGCCACTACTATTCACTAAATTACAGACTTGAGTTAGACCACACCATCAGAACGGAATTAGAAGTAATGTATTTTTTTCTGTTCCAGCATCCAACCAAGGATACCGTGTTGCATTTAGCTGTTAAATCGCCTTTCTCTTCTCTGATCTGTGACAGTTTCTCAGCACTCCCTCATTTTTCACAATTTGAGCAGTTTTGAAGACTACCGGTCTAGTACTTTGTAGATGTCCCTGCCTTGACGTTGGCCTGATGTGTTTTCTAATGATTAGACTGGAGTCACGGGTTTTTGGCAAGAGGATCACAGAGGGGAAGTGCCCTGCCCGTCACACAAGGGGGGGTAAATGATGATGTACTGCTGATGTGGACCTTGATCATTTGCTCTATAAATCTAGAGTGCTCCATGATAAAGTTACCATTTTTCTCTTTCCATACTCTATCCTTTGGAAGCAAGTCCCTAAGTCCAGCCGAGCAAGGGGAAGAGAATGAAGTTCCACCTTGTGGATAGAGGAGTATCCACGCATATTATGTGGAGTTCTCCTATAAGGAAGATTTGCCCTTCGTGGTTTATTTACTTGATCAACCTTTTATCTGTACTAGTATGAACTCATGTATATTTATTTTACACTCTGGTCATCATCCGATACAACATTAACTGCCCAAATTGTCCCAGCAAGGCCACTGGGAGCTCTTTCGAGCTGGCTCCTGTGTCCCTTGCACATACCCTCAGCCTTTTTTCCTTCTTTTTCGAGCACTTCCTTACTTTCTGGCATTACCGGATGCTCCAGGCTCATCTTTTACTTTCCCTGTCCCAGCCCTAGAATCAGCAATCTCTCTAGGGAGCCCTGGTTTCTTTTACCGGAGAATGGCATTTAGAAACCAAGATCTGGGCACTAGGTGTGCTCATCGCTGCTGGAGTGTCACTGCCCCTGGGGCCCCTCAGTGCACAGAGCTAGGGCGAAGTTGTAAGTATAACAGCCCATGTATGCACACATATCTATAATTATTCTTCTATCTATATGAAAATAAACATGAGTTCATACAATGCCTCCAACTCTAACAGAGCACTGCAGTATTCATTCTACCCTTCTAGGGGGCATTTTAAACATAGATAAAATGATGGTGGAAGTAACTGTGTTACCTGGATATAATAAGTCGATAAAATAAATGCTGAAAAGAAACCTTCCTGATACGTTAAACTACAAAAAGGGAAGCCTAGGCCTAATTTCTGTATCTCAGAAGTACAGGTACAGGATATAGCATGTAGTATATCCAACTACTTTGTTATCCTTCGGTTCCTAGAGTTTTCCAACAACACTAGAAAACATAAAGAAAAATACACTCCTAATCCCAGGGTAGCTCTGAGTATACAAAGATCAAGAAGATGAAAAAACATTTCTGGCCAACTGCTGGCCCGCTTCACGTCCCCTTTTCTCTTGCTGGGTTCACCCCGTCCAAGCGTCTCCTTAGGGCCACTACACAAAGTGTCGCACGGCACAGCAGCAGTCATGGGTCATCTCTGCATCTCTCTTTGACAGGGATTCCTAACCCTCGAAGCGACTCATTTTAAAAATGTCCCCAATTAATACTGACCTAAAATTCCTAAGCAGTACCAAAGTTTTAACACGGAAAAAAACTTGATGAAGTCAGACACCCACAGTATATTTTAAGTTCAGAAGGTTTGGGATTTGCTGCTGTAAAAATGGAGAATCCCAAGTGTTTGGGCGTCTGATGAAAGAAAGCGTCTGTGTCAGGAACCAGCGACTAGCTAGACTTAGGCTAGTGCTAGTCTTAGGTGTTCGGCCGCACCTAGTGTCTCCTCTAGATTATGCACAACTCACTTTAAATCTTGGAACTGAATTGATTTTCATGACTGTATTGAGCAATACAACATGAAGCAATTTCTGACTTTATATCAGATAATCTTGCTAAAAACCACTTAACCGCCTCCCCTGTGTCCTACAAATAACATGTCAGGTGTTTGCTATGGCAGGGAATGCTCTTTGCTGACGGCCTCGGGCTACTTTTTAGGGGTCCCCTCATACTCACTGCTCTCCAAAGCCATCAGGAATCTTACGGGTCTTTGCGCCTTGGGTGACGCCAACCTTTCCCCATGTCCACGTGGCGACCTTCTTATTCTTCAGAGTGTGCCTCAAACATCCCTTCAGTTTTATTAATCGTAGCTGCCGCTGAGCATCTACGTAGGCCAGACATTCCACGTGTATTACCTCTAATCCGGAAAACAACTCTGATTTTCCTCTTCCTTTTCCAGATGAGGAAGCTGAGGCTCCGAAAATGTGTTACTTACCCGAGGTCATAAGTATCAGGGCAGGGATCTGAGCACAGGTTAGACTCCAGACCCACGTGCTTTCCAGTCTACCCAGCAAATCTTCATGTCTTGCTCTGTGTCCTGATAGCACTTAGCAAATGAATGTACAGTTATTTTCTTACACATGTCATTTCTACCAGAGCGAGCTGTCTGCAAGTCTTGTATCCCTGGTATCAGATACAGAATGGGTGCCCACTCAGTGGAAAGGAATATTATTTTCTAATTTAAGCTTCTTCAGAAGCCAATTTATGGATGAGATCATTCAAACTCTGGGGCAAGGGCTCTGAGTGGCCTCTGCTCTCCACAGTGGGCTCCCAGGGACGCTACTCCAATTAGCCAGTTTTACCCCTTACTCCCCGGGGAAAGAAAGAGCAGTCAAAATGATCAGAACCCAATGGAGGTGCCTTGAAAGCACGTGAAAAAGCTCTAGGCATTTACCTGGCTGGCTGCCCTTTCCTGGGGGCTCAGGTAAGGGAATAATGTAACTGTGCTGGTGAAGACCCTGGCAGAAAAGCTGAGGAAGATCTGACTCTTCACAGACACAAACTGGAATTTCACAGCAACGTCACTTTCCTTTATCCACTGAGCTTCACATTATAAATACAGACCCCTACCTTCTAGGTATTCCTACTTTTCCCTGGTGAAACGGACTGTTTGGAACACAGTGGCTGGCAGCACACCTTGATCTAATTAGTTACAAAAGTGCTTAACAGGCTAAGCTGTTGTGGAAACATGACATTTTTACCGGGTGAGACCAAAGAGACGTTTTCTAGAACAGCCTCAGAAAGTGGGCATGGATTTGCAGGGCCTGAAAATCAGCCAACAAATAACATCTGCAAACCGGAGCTTGTTATTACAACTGCTCGACCCGGGCCACCACCGGCCTTGCTGCCAGAGCAGAAGAGAAAGTTTTGCCTTGGCAGGTAAATGAATGAAGGCGCGATCGTCAAATACCATCTGCTATTTTAAAACGCGTTATTTGTGGCTTGAGCACACATGTGCCCTCCCGTTGCTATCTGGACTGGACACCAGAGGCCATGTCTCTCGTTCCATTTCCAGCCCCGGGCTGCGCTGGCAGGAAGGGTTGATGAAGCAAAAGGAGGCATGACTTGGGCTATTTCTGTAGAGAACTGTAACTGCTGCTTTGGAAGCCTCCTGCATTTTGCAGGAAGCTCAGAAATCCGGGAAACACAGAGTCGCTTAATGCCTTCCCAGAATCGAGGGGCCGCTGGAGTGCACGGAGCCGCTCTTCCCCAGCGAGCTACTGAAGACGTCCAAGTGCAGAGGAGAGGGTGAGGCCCGGCCGGAGATAAGGCACAAGCTGTACCACTCTGATTTTCCAAAGCAGTGGCTAAATTTAGCCTTAGGAAAAACTGCCATCCTCCACTTTTTCAAAACTCCCTAGTGCTATGGACCAAAACACTAGAAATGACATCAGCAATTCTTCTTCAGACTTTCTTCATTGGCAGGGATGTGGGATTCATATTTCTTCTCGGTCTGTGTTTCACACTGCTCACGAATTCAGAGTCTTGGGCACGACAGGGAAAAATCCTTTACGCCGACGAACAGCGGTGAGGAGACAAACCGTTAGAGGGCTGCAAAGCCCATCTACAAGGACTTCTCCTTTGAAATCTTTCGGTGCTAGAGCCGGAGCTGCACGAGGGCGAAGATGTCCAACCTCTCCTCCAAGGACAAGAAGGCTCAGTGGAACCCAGGGCGCTCAGCTGGATCACGCCGCGGCATCCAGCATGTAAGGGCACCTGAATTACGCGGCAGGCAACCTCACTGTCAGTCACGTAGCGAACCAACTGCAGTTCAAGGCAGCAAAACTGCAGCTAATTAGCGTGGGAGCGAAGGAAACTGGGAACTCTGACACAGATTCTATACCCACCGTCATCTCATCTACAAAAGAGGAGCACGTTTCAGGTTTGCTAGCGTCCCCCAAAGCAACACAGGTGGAGGCCACTGCCTCAACAGTTTCAGCACCCAGTGAAAAAGAGAGACATTATTATGAGCGCGGATTGAGACATTCTAGAAATGGATGAAGTGACGGAGGAAAGCCTGTTACCAGACACCAGCGGGGTCTTTAGAGGGAAAAGCGCCGTAACAGGACTTGGAGATGAACAGCCATCTCACCTGGACGTAAGGATGTGCGCGGCGGATGAACTTTAAATGACTTGCACGGGGGAAGCGGAAAAGGAAAACCCTGCCTTTGAGAACTACAATGGCCAAGACGCAGTACGAAACGCACGGGAATCGTCAAGGGGCGAGAATCCATTAATTAACCGCCGGCAGGTTGTTCTGGGGTGCCCAGCTGTGCCAAAAAAAAAAAACCACTCCGAGTCCTCGGGGAAGAAAGATGGAGAATCAGGGCCAGAACAGACTCATACTGCAAATGTTGAATGTCGACTGCACACCCGCTGCTGGGACACCACTGCCGGGCACTGGCCAGGGCCCTGGGGAGGGAACGACGAACAGCACAACTCAAGTCGCTGTGGTGGCCGCCAGGGACGCCAAAACCAAGTAAGACATAAACAAGCCTTCACTTCCAGAACCTCAGCCTCATGGAAATAGAGGGGAAGGAAGGGAGACCTCGACAGTTTACGGGGCCAGCACCTGCCTTTGCTCTGCTCGCCGCCATCTTCCCGAGGCCTGGGACATAGTGAGCCCTCAGTAAATACCGAACGAGGGACTGCTTTCATCTGTTCACAATAGAAAGTGTGGATTTCAAGCAGAAGAAGCTAAAGGAGATTGCGTAGAACAAAATATTGGTTTCCCTTCATCATTTCTAGGTGACTTTTCTCCAGCCAAGTTACTAAAAGCAGTTCCTTCCCTCCTCTCGGGGCCACGCTTTCCTAATCCCATCAAACAGATCGGGGGACCAGGCATCTGAAAACAAACAAACCAACAACTGACTGAGACCAGTACATGATAACGCTTTCACCTTAGCAGCCGTGCTTTACACGGTTGGGACGGAGACAATGGGGAGAAAAGTTGAAGACGCAGTAAAAAAGAAAACTCTGCGAGTAAAGATGTGTTACCAGGTGGGGCAAAGATGTAAAAAAAAAAAAAAAAAAAAAAAAAAAATCCTGGCTGCTTCTAGTGAACGCTTCTAATCATAAGAGACGTTATTTGCCCTGAGCTCCTGGTGGTTTTCCGTATCTGACTGAAAAACCACGTGTCCGGGATTCTAGTTGAAACACTCCTTCTCTCGCTGTTTCCAATTCACTCTCCATAAGTTATTTAGAGCTGCTGCTGGCAATGCTTTTCTTCCAGGGCTAATTGTAGGGATGCCATCTGCACAGATGTTCCAACTGTCCTGCTACCTCGTGAGAGAGTTTAAGTCCAAGAAGTTCCACAAATATGTATTTTTTTAAACACTGGATTCTACAGAGAACTCAAAAGTGTATTAACTACAATAGTTTTCTTTTACAATGCCATAAGATTCTGTCAAAATCTGGAATAAATATAGGCAAAGAAGTCCTTTCCAAATCAATAGACTGAAATGCCTGTATTTTTTTTTTTTTTTTTTTTTTTTTTTTTTTGTGGTATGCGGGCCTCCCTCTGCCGTGGCCTCTCGCGTTGCGGAGCACAGGCTCCGGACGCGCAGGCTCGGCGGCCACGGCTCACGGGCCCAGCCGCTCCGCGGCACGTGGGATCCTCCCGGACCGGGGCGCGAACCCGGTTCCCCTGCATCGGCAGGCGGACGCGCAACCGCTGCGCCACCAGGGAAGCCCTGAAATGCCTGTATTTTAAAAGAAGTAGCTGTATGACTTTAAAATACTGGATGTATTAAAAAGTAAGTCAAAATAAATAAAATGATCTAAAGATACTATTTTACAATTTATCATAGGCCTTTCTGACAAATAGAGAAATCTTTAAAAAAATCCAAGTTATACCACTTTAATCATTTTATTCCAAAATAAAATATTTCTCCAAGGGAACCACCAGAGCTGTAGAAAAATTTTAGCCATTAAGCTCCTTTTTAGTACTGTCGTGATCCCTATGAGGACCACTTTGTGTCCTGGCTCCAGACACCACATAAAAACACATCAAGGGCTGCTCTCCTGTGTCTGCAGGCTACTTGCTTCCGCACTTTGAGTTTGGGAGGCTGTAACTTGGTACTACATTTCCCATCAGGGCTCCACCCCTAAACCAGAGTCATCTTCAAATTTTTCAACTTCCAAATGAGTGAGGCCTGAATGAATGTATTAGTGAGGCCGCCATTCAAACATCCCTTGGATTAGGTGAAAAAGCTAAAAACAGAGTGGTTTTCACGAAATGGGGATGCAACTTGATTTCATACAGTCGTGGGGCTGTCCTCTCTTGCTGTCCTCATGGAAGTCCCCAAATTGGGCTTATTTAATCATCTCACTCAGTGTACAATAAGTCTCCGACGTACGAATGAGGTCCGTTCCGAGAACGCGTTCGTTAAGCCCAATTTTTTCGTAAGTACAACAAAGTTAGCCTGGGTGCCCAACTAACACATAGCTATATAGTACTGTACTGTAACAGGTTTATAATACTTTTCACACAAATAATACATAAAAAACAAACAAAAAATAAACATTTTTAATCTTACAGTACAGTACCTTGAAAAGTACAGTAGTACAGTACAACAGCTGGCGTACAGGGGCTGGCATCCAGTGAACAGGCAAGAAGAGTCACTGACTCGAGGAGGGAGCGCAGGTGGGAGATGGCAGAGCTGAAGGATCGTCAGCAACAGGAGACGGAGGGCAAGCTGCAACGTCACTCACGCCTGACATTGATGGCACAGGTTCTGGTTCCTTGCTGGATTCAATTCCATCTACCCTCCCGAAAAAACGATCCCAGTGATGTCTGGGTAGTAGCTCTTTTTTTCTCATCATAGATGACAGGGTAGCACTGGATTGTATTCTGAACGGCTGCTGCAACCTTCGTGTACCGTTCTACGTTCAGGTTCTGTGCCTCAAACACTAACAGTGCCGCCTCAAATAAAGAAAATCCCATGCCATTTCCTGCATCGTGAATCTCTTCTGTTCTTCAGCTACTTCTTCCTCCTCTTGTCTCTCTTCATCCTTTCTCTGGGCCTCCGTTTCCATCAGGTCTGCAGTCTTTTCGCGTCGCTCCACTCTCTCAATTATTTTCACTTTTGTTTTCCATCGTGATTGCTTGGAGCTTCTTAGCACTAACAGCTACATCACCACTGCTTTCACGCTTGCTTCGGGACATCCTGGGCTTGAAATAAAGATACTGTACTGCTGTACTCTATACAGTACTATAAAGTACACAAAAGCACAACCACTTGTAGAGGATGCACGCACGTGACAGTGTACGCCAGACACGTGAACTTACGTGACTGCACATGCGAACACAGGTTCGCATCTTTAAAAGTTCACAACTTGAAGGTTTGTACGTAGGTGACTTCGCGTAGTTGATCTAAAGGTTCGGGAGCAGTTAAATGATGGAACAAAAGGTCAATAACTAACTCAAATGGCAGTGGGCGCTAACCCTGGGACGCATCCCTCGCAAATCCCTAACGCAGCTTTACCTCTCTTTTCTCCCCTCTTCCTCTCTTTCCCGATTTCCCTTCCCTGCCCTAATCCATTCCCTCTCAACCTCTCTACTTCCCTCCCTGCCCTCACTTAACTGGAACCAATCCTGGATCTAGGTATGTCTCTTTGAGGTGGCTGATAAAAACACTCATGATTAACAAGAGATTAGGTAAGACGACGCTTCATGAAGAGAATAAAATAAAGCTCGGGTAAAACCGTTATACAGAAAAGACATATTAAATCCTCTAAAATGGTTAACTGTGAGTCCCAAATTTGGCTGAAGTTAGCAAACAAAGCAAAAAGGAAGGCAGTCAGTTTCAAGATCACTGTCAGTTGCTGTGGATAATATGGCTCTTCCAGGTACTAAGAGCCGAAAGAAATGTCTCCTCCAGATGCTTATCAATAAGAAAGGCTGTGATGCAATGGACCTCAACATCCTTGCAATAAAGGCAATACTGGGGGACTTCCCTGGTGGCGCAGTGGCTAAGGATCTGCCTGCCAATGCAGGCGACACGGGTTCAAGCCCTGGTCCGGAAAGATCCCACATGCCGCGGAGCAACTAAGCCCGTGCGCCACAACTACTGAGCCTGCGCTCTAGAGCCCACGAGCCACAACTACTGAGCCCGCGTGCCACAGCTACTGAAGCCCGCATGCCTAGAGCCCGTGCTCCGCAACGAGAAGCCACCGCAGTGAGAAGCCCGCGCACCGCAACAGAGTAGTCCCTGCTCGCCGCTACTAGAGAAAGCCCGCGCGCAGCAGCGAAGACCCAACGCAGCCAAAAATAATAAATAAAATAAATTTAAATAATAAAAAAATAAAAGTAGGTGAGTTGACTGTTTTACATTTCTTGAAGGAAAATCTTTCTCTAATTTAGTTGGTTCTTAACTGTTTGTCATTAACTCTCAATGGATTTCTCTTCTGCTGGCCCTTAACTTTCAAAAAGTCCCTTTACTGCAATAAAATAACCCGTTCTCTTCTTAGTTGGAAATGAACACATCTGGAGTTAGCGATACGGCAGTGTCCTGTATAGGGCATTTCTTTCCACAGTTCTTGATGGAAAGAGAGAAGCTGCCAATTTTTAAATCCATTTGACAATAAACAGAATCAAGTCAGCTCCCTGTTTCCAATGTGGATCCCTCCATATCTCTGGGCACCCCCGGAGTGACTGCCCAGGCCTGCTGAGTGATACCCCAAGGCTGACATAAAACATACAGATGAAGGATATTTAAGGGAAACTGGACTTGGACTTCCCTTGTAAGAAAAGAACCCATACCAACGATTCTTACCCTTAATGTCCATGGCCTCTTAGACGGTGACGAAAGCTACAAATCCCTTCCCAGAAAGATACATACATACAAAGTTTTGCATGTAATTTCAGGAGACTCAGAGCCATGGGACATCTATGGATTCCAGGCTCAGAACCATTTCGTGAGGTAACATCTCAGTAGACCATAAAAACAGAATGTTGTGTTAAAGATGTTTTGGAAACACTGGGTTAAACACCACTAAGTACATGCGTATTTCTTTAACATATGACTTTTCAGAACCTTATTATTCTAACGTGCACTCTAAATTGCTGGGGAAAGCTAATGGTAGGTGGTGTGTCTCCTAAACTTATCTGAACCTTTTTTTTTTTTTTTTTTTTTTGTAGGGGGGAGCTTCTTATGAGCATGTCCTGTAAGTAACTCCCACAGAAGAGTTTAGGAACTGAAACTAATCCTAAAGAATACCAAGACATAGACAGTCTCTGAGTTATGAAATTCCTGGTCCACTTTCATACACGGGTTCAAGCCCTGGTCCGGAAAGATCCCACATGCCGCGGAGCAACTAAGCCCGTGCGCCACAACTACTGAGCCTGCGCTCTAGAGCCCACGAGCCACAACTACTGAGCCCGCGTGCCACAGCTACTGAAGCCCGCATGCCTAGAGCCCGTGCTCCGCAACGAGAAGCCACCGCAGTGAGAAGCCCGCGCACCGCAACAGAGTAGTCCCTGCTCGCCGCTACTAGAGAAAGCCCGCGCGCAGCAGCGAAGACCCAACGCAGCCAAAAATAATAAATAAAATAAATTTAAATAATAAAAAAATAAAAGTAGGTGAGTTGACTGTTTTACATTTCTTGAAGGAAAATCTTTCTCTAATTTAGTTGGTTCTTAACTGTTTGTCATTAACTCTCAATGGATTTCTCTTCTGCTGGCCCTTAACTTTCAAAAAGTCCCTTTACTGCAATAAAATAACCCGTTCTCTTCTTAGTTGGAAATGAACACATCTGGAGTTAGCGATACGGCAGTGTCCTGTATAGGGCATTTCTTTCCACAGTTCTTGATGGAAAGAGAGAAGCTGCCAATTTTTAAATCCATTTGACAATAAACAGAATCAAGTCAGCTCCCTGTTTCCAATGTGGATCCCTCCATATCTCTGGGCACCCCCGGAGTGACTGCCCAGGCCTGCTGAGTGATACCCCAAGGCTGACATAAAACATACAGATGAAGGATATTTAAGGGAAACTGGACTTGGACTTCCCTTGTAAGAAAAGAACCCATACCAACGATTCTTACCCTTAATGTCCATGGCCTCTTAGACGGTGACGAAAGCTACAAATCCCTTCCCAGAAAGATACATACATACAAAGTTTTGCATGTAATTTCAGGAGACTCAGAGCCATGGGACATCTATGGATTCCAGGCTCAGAACCATTTCGTGAGGTAACATCTCAGTAGACCATAAAAACAGAATGTTGTGTTAAAGATGTTTTGGAAACACTGGGTTAAACACCACTAAGTACATGCGTATTTCTTTAACATATGACTTTTCAGAACCTTATTATTCTAACGTGCACTCTAAATTGCTGGGGAAAGCTAATGGTAGGTGGTGTGTCTCCTAAACTTATCTGAACCTTTTTTTTTTTTTTTTTTTTTTTGTAGGGGGGAGCTTCTTATGAGCATGTCCTGTAAGTAACTCCCACAGAAGAGTTTAGGAACTGAAACTAATCCTAAAGAATACCAAGACATAGACAGTCTCTGAGTTATGAAATTCCTGGTCCACTTTCATCAACCACAGACCCCAGTAAGGTTATTTAGGTTAATGGTGAATGTCCCCCAGGGACTAGTATGGGAAAGCGACCCCACATCTGTTCCCACCGTCTCCTTTCTTCCTTCTTAGGAGGCTCCTCCTCTTACTGCCTATGGTTCAGTCAATTCCTCCTCAGACAACCTTTGACACGTACACCACCTCTTTAACCTACATTCTCCTTCCCTTTTCATTGTTGTAACTCTTCGAGATACTAAGGATTTCTCTCACTCTCTCTCTCTTTGTTCAAGAAAAAAAATATGATTGTAATTATCATGGATAATAATAATGGGTTATGTTATCAAGAAACTGAAGTTATTTACTCTCTCTGGGTTTATTCCTCTAAAAAGTTAGAGAGCTAGACTTTGTAATTTCAGAGAATCATTTTGGGTTCTACCCTGTGAATTAAGAATCTTCACCAAGGGCTTCCCTGGTGGCGCAGTGCTTGAGAGTCCGCCTGCCGATGCGGGGGACCCGGGTTCGTGCCCCGGTCCGGGAAGATCCCATGTGCCGCGGAGCGGCTGGGCCCGTGAGCCGTGGCCGCTGAGCCTGCGCGTCCGGAGCTTGTGCTCCGCAAAGGGAGAGGCCACAATAGTGAGAGGCCCGCGTACCGCAAAACAAAACAAACAAACAAAACAAAAAAGAATCTTCACCAAGAAGTTTCCCTTGACTGAAGTTATCTTACATATACATTTATTTCTATTCAAGCCGCATATTTAATATTCAATATTCAAATGTGAAGTTCACTTTTTTTCATCTGTTTTAGAACATGTAAGTGTAGGCTATGTATTTATATATCATGTAGATTAGGCAGTTCAGTGTTTTACAGTTTATATGTGATATATGCATATGCACACACATTATTTTAATTTTTTTCTCCTGCAAATTCAGAGTATCTATTATGGATTCAAAAGGTTTTTGTTCTCCGTCTAGCCTGGGAACCTACCCACCATTTGTTGCACTGTTTATCTGGGAACTATTATTCAACTGCTTTATAAGCTTTTAGAACATCACCAGCCTTAGGCCGGGCCCTTCCTATTTTTTACATTATTAGATAAAACATCTTTCACACACACACAAATGCCAGGGGCATTGATTCTGGCTAGAATGGAATGAATGGTTTCTTTCACTAGAAAAGACACAAGGGTATTTAAGGCAATTCTTTGTTGATTATTCCAAACCACAGAGTGAAATATTAAGGACTTGAATCATATTTTCTGAAAATGGTCCTAGGGACTGTTAATCGGCACCCATTTAAAGGTCTACTGAAACGTAACGATTCTGGTGTGTCTTCATTTAAAATGGGACCGTGCAAATGAAAGCATGGAGTGAGCCTTGTTATGAGCTTCTGCGGTTTCAGAACGAAGGGTGCTTTCTTTGGGAATATGATAGTTAAGGGTGAAGATTAGCACAGTACACCTGCCCAGCACCCCTTTCCTGGTCCCTGGCCATGGCACCGTGCTTCTCATTTGGGAGATGCCCTATGCTCAGTTCAGGTGGTTCTCACCACAACTCTTGTCTCCAGGGGTGGGTGAGCCAGGTCTTGCTAATGAGAGTACTACCCCTCCTTATTCAAGTGATTGGACACATGAGTCAAGCTGGGCCAGTAAGGACAGAACATTTCCTGGAACTACTGGGAAAGAAGTGCCGTCTTCCTGGAGATATTTGCTAAACTGGCAAAACATAAGCCTGGAGCTTTGAGCGGGTCATCTTGCTACTGCTTCAGGAACCCCTGCCCGAGAATAAAATCAACGGAGAGGAGAGGAGAGGAGAGCCAGGAGAGGGAGAGACAGGTTTCTAATGACATCACTTGAGCATCTGGAACCAGCTATACTTGAAGACAACACCAAAACTGGACTTCATGAGAGTCAATAAATTCTCTTTTTTACAGAAGCCAGTTGGAGTTGGAGTTCTGTCACCTAAAGCTAAAGGAAGAGCCTAAGGTGAATCCATCAGCTGAAATGTGGATCCTTTTACTAAATAAGTCCTGGTTAAATTCTGCTTCCACAGACACACAGACACACGCAAATCAATATCATTAAACAGACCTTAGTGGTAGTACATAAGAATCATCCAAAGCTCTCTATAAAACATGGGATAAATTTTGGCAGAAAAAAGCTGTCATGCTCATTTGAAACATTCTGATTACCCCAATAAATCAGAAAAACAGAGAGAGGTATACTGAGCTCCTGCCTAGCTGGCGATCTTCTGTTGTTGAATTAAATACCTTCAGAAGTATCCTAACTCATTCACGCCTTACGTTACTGTCAAACTGACTATCGTAACAACAGATACATCCCACACATGAGAATCATTACAGAACACTGCGATTTAAAGAGAATTATGAATTATCTGGTCCAGGGACTTTCGATAGGTTTTGACTGTGGCCCAGAGAAAGAAACAGAACCCAGTACACACACACATACACGCGTGAGCACACGTTGCACACACACACACCCCTGAAACAAAAACTTCCCAAATTGATACTTACCCATACTATGAGCAGTGCATTCTGATTTTAATAACTGATGATGTTGACCACTAAGTTAATTTCCTGAACCACTACTAATAGGCTTAGAAAACAGGTAAGGCACTGATCCAGGACTGTGAGGCGATTTACCTACGATTTCTCATTTACTTAGAGACAGAGCTAAAACAAAAACCTAGTGCTCATCCTACCATATTATATTCAAGCAAACAGTTGTTACCTATACACATTCCTAGACAGCAAGCTTCTGGCCAATCTTAAGAAATCCCGAAAGGCGACTAAGACCCTGCTATTTTACACTGACACAGGCCAAGACTTTTAGGGCCACTTCGAGACCACTTAAATGGAAACCCAAATCCACTACGGACCTTGAATGGACCTGAATGGGACATCCTGTGGAGTTGGTGTCTAAATTACCGACAGGGAGGACTGAACTGAACGCACGAAACAGGATCAGAGTCGGGTGTGTTTTAGAAGTGTCTTGTTATGTTCTTCTCACTCTATCCAAGGAGTAACTCCATGCACATAATTTTTTCGTTAACTAACAGTATTTATGAAACTTCCCCTCCCAGGTTCCATTACGCTAGGGGTAGTCGGGGAAGATACAGCCTCAGTGCCACCCTGCACCGCCAAGAGATGCTCATCTAATCTGGGAGATGAGGGGAAAGGGTTCATTAATGAGATCAGGTGTGAGTTAGGCTCAGTGAATAAGGAGGAAGAATTTTAAATGGAGAGCGGGAATGCAATACACGCTGAGTAGCTGCTGGTGGACAGGGGAAGGCGGACTAACAGAGTGGGATCAGATTTGGAGGGTGGTGAAAGTCAGAAGAAGAAAGGTGAAAAAACGTAGACTAACTGGTCAATTGTGGTACTTGATAAATGGTAATTTAATATATTTGGAGGCACTTATAACAAAGAAAAGTCGGTCTTTTGACTTCAGGACAATCCACACAGGAAGGGTTAAGACCATCACCGATGACCTTCATGATCATGAGCTCCAATGTCCTCAGGTGAGGGGTCACCCAGCAGGTTCCCAGGCGCTTCCTAAGTGTTCAACGTGAACAATGTTAACATGCAATCTTTACGGTAATTCAGTGCACCGTGTCTAGACTTCTCCCGCCATCACCCAAACTTCACTGACGGCTGGCGGAATTTCCACGGAATATAAGAAACGCATGGTGTGTGAGGTGTAATAAAGACAAAATTAAGCCTGTGTCACCTCTACAACTGACAGAGCGCCTAGAAGGCAGTTCATGGCCTGCCTCTAGAAAGTGTGGAAGTCTTTATGGAATGAAAGTCGTTTACTAACTTCATTTGTCCCCATTTCACCTTCCTGGACACTCACTTTCCTTTTGCCTACTCCCTCTTTATTTCACCTCTTCTCACTGCTTAATAGGTATCTCTGTAAGCTCCCTTAAACCCCCTTTAAAAAAATAAAAAAGGTTAGGTGTACGCAAATAAACTACATCGCGTGTGGATGCCAAAAGCTTTTTGGCAAAGGAATATATAACTGAAATAAACTCCCAAATATTCTGCTTATATAGTGTGACCAGATGCCACGGTTGATATTTAACAATGAAGACCTGGCACCACTCTGGTGGTGTCTTCTTTCGAAAAGGTCGATGGGATACCAATATTAACCCATGTTGAGTCAGACAGAGCAAAGCCCTCTAAATGTGAGAAGATACAGCAGGCACACAAAAACAATTGGGAAAGGGATGGGGAAGTGAACACTGCTAAGGAAGAATAAAGGACTTCCCGAAACCACGTGGCATCGGCTCAAGAACGGTGCCACGTTTAACTAAATGGTCTTTATTGCACTTTCTGGGTGAAACCTAAAGTTGAGCTTTCAATAAATGTATATGTCAAAACAAAATGTAAAAATAAAATTTTCCTTAAACACTTTTTAAAGGCAGCCTACAAGTACAGTTCTGCAACATCAGAAGTTCACAATGGCAAGGATCGAAAACATCAGAAAAATTATGATGGTTCCCAAAGGAAATTCTAGGTTACCAAAATGGACATTTCTGGCAGTGCCAGAAGGCGAGGGATCGTGAGCTGAGCATCTTAATTATAGCCATCGATACGAGTCTCATACCTTTCCCGTGGGAAACTTTCAAGGTCAACTGATTCTTTAACTTCACCATCCTTCTCGTGTGAAGTAAAAAATTTTCTGTGCCACCTGTTACCCATGTTTTCTACGACAGCCCAACATGAACGTCCTGCAGCGGGGCCAGCTGCTGTTACAGGCAGGAAGGCCCAGCAGAGCCCTCCACAGAAAACCAAAGAAAATAATAATGTGTCTCTGCGTGTCTATCACAAAAGCGGAAGAGTTACCAAAAAAAAAAAAAAAAAAAAAAGCGTTAGAGTTAATAAGAATCCTTAAAGGATACAATGTTGTTATTAACTACTGCATTAAATACTGTGTTTCCATTTCGGTTATTTGGAATACAATTAATTAGAATGCCTGGGTCCAGGTCCCTTAGGAATTCCAGGCAGTCCTCTGCTGTTTTCACCAATCGGAATTTATTTCGGAAATGCATACCCTGTAAGTAAATGCTATTTTCTAGAACATTAAACATTATTATTCCCGAAATCTAACACTAAGAAAAAGAGAAACATAGGCTTATTTGCTATCGTCTAATTTTGGTCTTAAAGTAATAAATATATTTCTATAAACAAACACCATGGAAAGCGCTACTGCTTAACATATGTCTTTTTATCAGGTTCCCAAGCAACAGTTTCTCTATGTGACAGATTCTGTAGGGAAACTCTCCAAACAATTCCTTTAGACAGAGAGAGAAGAGGACTCCTTTATATACAGCCAGCCATTTGACCGTACGTGACACAACTTTGGGGGAATCACAGTTTTTAAATTTCAGGTTTTGGCCTCACTGATGGGAAAAACATAATGCATTCAAACAAACAAATACACGAGGCACTTCATAATTATCTGAGAGCACTTCTCATGTTCGCCGTATCTGCTTTGCCAATTATATCAATATATTTCAGACTAACCAGTAGAAATCATACCAAGCAATGGTGGACAAAATCCAAAACAGGCTTTAAGACTGCCATCATTCCCTGGTGAAGTAATTGATTAGGAAGATTATTTGCAAGAGTACTATATTTTCGGAAACTTGATGCCTGCAGAAATCCACGAAGATTGAAAAATGGTCTCAAACCTTTGCCCACCGTCAGGACCGGCCCTGACATTGGGCCATACCTAGGAAACCAAAGCAGGAGAGATCTTATAAATGCAAGAAGGCCACGCGGAGCCTGGCTGCTGGAAGCAAGGGTCAATGCGCCTCTCCGGTCCCTGCTCTGCAGGGAAGCAAAGCTCTCAGGAAGTTCTTCCAAACCTTTAGTCTCTGAACTCAACCAACTTTCCCCGCCGTGTTCTACGCACGAATTAATAAAACGTTCATTCACTCCATTGGCCTGCTAGGAAAAGGCAGCCTCCAACCGCCTTGTCCCGCAGAGGCGTCTGGGGCCGAGGGCCAGTCTGTCCCTGCTCCTCTCCCCTCGCCCTTCTCCCCGTGGAGCGGGCGCCCGGCCCCGCCCCTCTCCCCACGCCTGGCCGCGGGAGCGAGCACTCATCCGAAAAGCCCGCCGCCCAGACGCGCCTCGCAAACGAAAACCAGCCGGCAGCCCCACGGGCGTCCGCGCCGCTCGCGCCCGGCCACTCCCCGCACGCGCGTCTCCAGACCGCCACTCACCCAAACACTCCCACGAGCTCGCGCGCACACGCGTGTTCTCACACCCACGCCAGCCCCCCACCGCCTCGCAGCAACACGCGCGCGCGCTCCTGGCCTCGCTCCTCCCACTCCCCCACTAGCTCCACGAACACGCGTGGTGCCATCCCCCTCACCCACACTCGCTCGGTAAACACGCCGGGCGCCACGCGCACTCGGGCCTCAAAACACACTCAGTCCCTGCGCTCTATCAGCTCACGCGCCCCCTCACCCTCCCACTCGCACCGTAAACACCCGTGTCCGCACCCCCGCTCCGCAAACACGCTCATGCCCTCCCCCTCGCTCCATCAACACGCGCTCCGCACGCTCAGCCAAACACCACCTCCCGCACGCTCGCCCCGTAAACACGCGCTGGGCCCCACGCACACTCGCGCGTCCAAACACACTCCTCCCTCGCGTGAACACGCGCGCCCCTCCCACGCGCGCCCCCGCTCCTCGACAAACGCGCGTGTCCTCGCACCCGCTCCTCCGACACACTGGCTCCCCCCTCGCGTAAACACGCGCGCCCCCGCCGCGGGCACGGGTGCTCCCCACGCCCCGGCCGCGGCGCGCGCCCG
>NC_041216.1:26539360-26588317 GCF_002837175.3 Physeter macrocephalus
ACTCTCCCCTCGGCCGCACGCACACTCACTCCGACTTGGTGAGCACGACCAACGCTCGGTCGGGCTGGCGCCGAGCTGCCTCTGTCTTCTTACTCCTCCCGCGCGGCCCCGCCCGGCCCGGCCCCGACAGCCCAGCCCTGCCCCGACCCGCTCAGCTCCACACGCCGCTGCTGAAACGACTCGGGCTCCGGGTACCGCTGTCTCCCCGCCACAGCCCGAGTGCGCCGCCCGGGCCAATGGCGGGGCGCGGCGGTGAGCTCACCGGCCTCGGCCCCGCCCTCTTGGCACCGCGGACCAATCGGAGGGCGCTACGTCACCCGGAGCCGGGCAGAGGCAGGTGTGGGGCGCGGAGCCGCTCGGCGCGGGGACTGCGCCGGAACTGCGCCCGAGCCCCGCGGCGCCGCGCTGGACGGCGGCGGGCTCGGCCCGGAGGGTGCGGGCGGAGCGCGGCCCCGGGCGCGCCACGGCCCCTCGAGATGCCGTCGCCCGCTCCCGCGCCCAGATTCCGGGAGGCCCGCCAGCTGGGAGGCCACGGTCCCCTCGAGGGCAGGGACGACTCCGAGCCCGACGGCCGCGCCCGCTCCCCCGGGCCCACAGCCTCGGGCGGCCTCCTCTGGGGCCCGCGCCGCGCGGGAGGGGCGCTCGGGCCGCGTGCTCTCGGCCTGCGGAGCCGCCCCTCGCCCGGCAGCCGACTCCCGGCCCCGCGGCGCCGTCGGGTCCGCTCGGGAGCCCCGCACCCTGGGGCCCCGCGTACCCGGCCCCGGGCTCCCGGCGCAGCCCCGGCGCACCCTGCGGCGGCGGCGGCGGCGGCGGCGTCTGCAATGCAGCCACGGGAGGAGCCGGCGCTGCGCTGCGCCGCGAGCGGGGGAGCGCGGAGGGCTGGGCGGGAAGGAGGGGCGCGGGGCGCGGCGCGGGGCGCGGCGAGCCGGCCGACGGCTGCGGAGCCGGGGCAGCGCCCGGGAGGCCGCCGGGGCACTTGGGCGGGTCCCGGGGTCGGAGTGCGGAGGGGCGCGGGTCCTCGGCCAGGGCGGCCGAGGATGTCTGGGCAGGGACGCTGCAGGACGGCTCCCGTTCAGGAGTGTCCACGGCGCCCATTCGGGCGGCGCAGGGCCTGACCTCCTTAACTGAAGTTCTAGGGCCTCTGCCCATCCCTCGGCTCTAACCCCGGTGTCCAAAAGTTCTGGCTTCGGCTTTCTCACTTGGATGCTTCTGCATAGTATCTCTTGCTTCCCGCCTCAAGCCCAAGTCACACCTCTCCGTCAAGACTCACGTCTGCAAGCAGCCTTCCCAGGCATCCCAAATGGACACCCACCACCCTTTCTCCTTTCCCTGTAACAGGTGTAGTCCTGCCGATTCAATTAACCCCACCCACGGCCTTGCACACAGAAAGTGCTTGACCCGTGCAGACTTGTGATGAGCCCATCTTCTCTTTTTTTCCCTCATATTTTTTCCCTCATATTCTCAAAGATCGTAAAAACTGGTTATGTCTCCTTTCTGCCATCTGGGTTAAAAAGTGTCTCGAAAGATGGGGGCAGAGTCACTTTTACTGAGCCTACCCAAACGCACACGAAAACAACCACAGAATTTTGCACAGCCCTCAAGACTATACAACCAAAACTGAGTCGTTGTTCAGAGACCAAGCTCAAGGACATCCCTAGTGGGGCTGGCTCCCATCCTGTGCCACGCCTCTGAGCCAGCAAAGCCAGCAGGTGGAGTATGGTCTCACTCTCGGGGGCCGATGGCTGATTCTAAACCTCAGCAAGTCCCTCACCTGGCCCGGCGGAGCCCATCTTCTCTTTTTTTCCCTCATATTTTTTCCCTCATATTCTCAAAGATCGTAAAAACTGGTTATGTCTCCTTTCTGCCATCTGGGTTAAAAAGTGTCTCGAAAGATGGGGGCAGAGTCACTTTTACTGAGCCTACCCAAACGCACACGAAAACAACCACAGAATTTTGCACAGCCCTCAAGACTATACAACCAAAACTGAGTCGTTGTTCAGAGACCAAGCTCAAGGACATCCCTAGTGGGGCTGGCTCCCATCCTGTGCCACGCCTCTGAGCCAGCAAAGCCAGCAGGTGGAGTATGGTCTCACTCTCGGGGGCCGATGGCTGATTCTAAACCTCAGCAAGTCCCTCACCTGCCCCGGCGAAGTCAGAACGCTCGAACGCACTCACAATCCTGTTCCAACAAGTCCTTCATATTCCCACCCCCATTGCCTCTGCCCTGCTCTCGCCACACCGGACCCCTGCGCTTTCCTGCTCTGCTTATGCACTTTCCCCCTCTTTATCTGCTAGGGGCATTCTTATCCTTTCATCGAGGCCTGGCTCAGATCCCCTGGCTGCCCTCCGCGGAGCAGACCCAGGAGCATTGCGATGCATTACTATTTCAGCACTCTGTTTCCAGGAGAGGCAATGGAAGGGTAGTAGTCGGGGACAATGGTAGTTAGATTCTCCCATTTGCTAACTGTGTACCCCATGGGCTGTGCCTTCAGATCTATGGGTGAGAATTAGATGAGCCAATCGATGTCAGGTGCTTACACCAGTGGTGCCTGGCACATAAGTTACACGCAATACAAGTTCGGTCTTGTTGCCATCGGAGTCAGGGTGTCTTGGAGTGGTGGATAGTGACTGGAAAGGAGTGGGGGTGGGTTTCTGGGTTTCTGGTAATGTTCTCTTCTTGACCTGGGCATTGGTTTTAGTTTGTGAAAACTCATTGAGCTGAGTTTCACATACTTATGATATATGCAATTTCCATATGTACTGTACATTAATAAGAAGTATTTTTAAAAGTTAGTTGTTGTCAGCTAAGAAGGAGACACCGCTCATCTCCTTGAGAACAGGAATGGAGTCTTAACTTATCTTGGCACCTTGCACAATTCCAGGCACGCTGGAAGGATTCAGCTAATAGTTGTTGAATTGCTCTGAGTAGATTGTGGGCAACAGAGACCAGCTGGGGAGGTGGGATCACGAGGGGCGACACCTGCCTTTATACATGCAGTGCAGGGAACTCGGGATGATTGGGTCCAGGTTCAGCCTCCTGGACCCCAGCTAAAGAAAAAGCCTCCAGACGTTTCTTTTAGGTGGGGAACTTTGTTGTTGTTGTCTGGTTTTTGTTTGGTTGGTTTGGGTTTATTTCTTCCCCCTTGGATTTGCTTTTGAAAAGGCAGAAGTTCAGCTCTCGTTCAGACCTGGGCATCCCAGCTGCCTGCCATGACCCTTCACCCTTCCTCCAGCAGCTCATGTCCACCTGGCATGAAAGAAACGTTTAGCCATGGCTGCTTCAACACATTGGCTGTGCCCTGATGTCAGAGTTGGGGTCAGCAGCCTGGAGCTCTCCTTCCAGGCAGCCCGAGGTGACATTTCTGCACTAGGAAAGTCCTCAGCTGGGGCCATTCCCCTCTTGGAAGATCTGCCGCTCTCCTTCCCCTCTGCACCTCTGTCTCGGGGTGGAGGCCACAAGAGCAAGTGCCCTCCCTTTCCAAGGGCCCACACCTGGAAACGCAGGCGGAGCTGGGGCAGGGTGAGGTGGATGCTTCCGGAGTAAGCTCAGGGCTCAGGCAGTGTGCTGGCAGAGTGTCCTTCCTCGTGGGTGTTCATGCTCCTCTCTTCCAGGTTAGGAAATGACAGGGTGAGACAGTCATGGGCTTCAAGCAAATTCTTTCACTAGGTTTTTATGGGGCTTTGAGTACACCTGGGTCATTGTTTTAAATAGTGAAGCAAACTTTGCTCGGTGATGACTTCACTTGGTAGCACCCAGACCAAGTGCAACTGTTGCATCTTAAAGCAGAGATGGTGTGTCCGTATCCCAGCCCTAACCTCTGCTGAGGGTCTCAGGAGGATGAAGGGAACTACGGTTTGTTGGGTACCTGATATCTGCCTGCTGTTACGCTAGACACTCACATACACTGCTACTGTTTCTCCTGCAAGCTGGATATTGTACAGAGGAAAAAACGAGGCTGCAAGGAGTCAGATAACTTGACTAAAGTCATACAGACCGTATGCGGCAGGTCTGGGTTTCAAGTTCTGAACCTGCACTCATTCTACCCCTGTGATGGCTCTCCAAGTACCTAAAAATTCTTGCCATCATTAAGATTCCCTTTGTTTAAGAAAGCAGTCTGGGAAATTTCTAAGAACCAGGACTTCTTTTCATCAGCCCCAGCAACTGTTATGCTGGTTTATGTCAAGATGTAGATTCTACTGGGCCGGGTCCCTGAGTAACTGTGATGAATAGGACCTTCCTTACCAACTGGCATTGGACTTGAGCATGAGAGAGAAATAAATCATTTGACATGGGGTTGTTTGTTACTGCAGCATAACTTCACCTCTCCTATCTCATAAGAAATCAAATATGTTTCTGCATATATCAACTTCTAATAAAAAATAATCTAATAAAAACTGACAACTTAAAAATAAATGCAAGATGCGTATTCATTGTATCTTTAAGGCCTTAGAAAATATAAAAGTATTTTTAGAAACCATGGGAAAGAGTGACAAAATATTTCAATGGGGAAAGGATAGTCTTTTCAACAAATAGGGCTGGAGTAACTGGATGTCCCCACGTAAAAGAATGAAGTTGGGCCCCTACCTCACACCATACGTAAAAGTTAATTCAAAATGGATCAAAGACTTAAATACAAAAGCCAAACTACAAATGTCTTAGAAGAAAATGTCGAGGGAAATCTTCATGTCCTTGGATTTGGCAGTGGTTTCTTAGCTATGGCATCAAACCACAAGCAACCAAAAAAAAAAAAAAAAAAATGGGGCTTCATCAAAATCGAAAACACTTGTGCTTCAAAGGACACCATCAAGAAAGTGAAAAAGACAATTCACTGAATGCGGAAAATATTTGCAAATCATATACGTGATAAGGAACTTGTATTCCTTATCATTCTTACAACTCAAGAATAAAAAGCAACCTATTTTTTTTTTAAGTGGGCAGAGGCTCTGAATAGATATTTCCCCAGAGAAGATAAACAAATGGCTAATAGCACATGAAAATATGCTCAGCAACATTAATCATTGGGGAAATGTAAATCAGAATCACTAATCAAAACCACAAAAATGCAAATCAGATACCACTTCACATCCACAGGATGTCTATAATAAAAAAAAGATGGACAGTAACAAGTGTTGGTGAGGATGTGGAGAAACAAACACTCCTACCCTGCTGGTGGGAATGTAAAATAGTGCAGCTGCTTTGGAAAATCATCTGGCTCTTCCTCAAAAGTTTACTCATAGAGTTACCGTATGACCCCACAATTCCACTCCACGTATATACCCAAGAGAAGTGAAGACATATGTCCACACATATGGACATTTATATGGCAATAAAAAGGAATGAAGAACTGACACCGGCTGCGACATGGATGGACCTTGAAGAAATAATGCTAAGTGAAAGAAGCCAGTCCAAACGAACATATATGATATGACTCCAGAACAGGCAGACTTATAGAGATTGAAAGTAGATGAATAGTTGCCTTAGGAGGGGGAGGAGGGAGGAGCTTGGCGGCAGCGGGACAGGACTGTTAATGGGGAAAAGGGTTTCTTTTTGGAGGAATAAACTTGTTCAAAAGTTGGGTTGTGATGTTGACTGTACAACCCTGTGAATAGACTAAAAAACTTTGAATTGTACACTTTAAATGGGTGAATTGTATGGTATGTTAATTACACCTCAGTGGAGACATACACACACACAATAAGAGGAAGAGAAAAAGAATGAAGTATAAAAGGAATCAGTGGATTAATTTTAGAAGAGAAAACTGAGTGATGGGAAAAGAAAACCCAAGATCAGGAGGGTCTGATGGCTGATCCTTTGTCAGTGGGTCCCCTCTTGCTCACTGAGCCCCCGTGTCTGGGCCTCGGTGGGATATGGTGGCAGCAGGCAGAGAATGTGGCCTGGCTAGGTGACTGCTCAGTGAGGAGACAAGACAGACACAGGGGAGGCACTGAGTCCCGTGGTGGTGACCCCATGAGGCAGAGGATGATGGAAGGGGACACCTGGCTAATTGTGCTTCTGAAGGATTGTGAAAAGGCCAGGGGTGAGTCCATCAAGTTCCCACTGGTTGTGACTGCCTCCTCGACAGCTAGGGATCCTGGAGAGAACCGTGGCCTGAACTTGGGGTTCCCCTCGGAGAGGTCCCTGATAGGCCGGGCTTCTCCATCACAATGGTTGGCTGATTCAGGGGTGAAGGTGAGCTTTGCAGAGAGCCTCAGACACCTCAGCCGAGCTGCCAATGTCCTTGTCAGACCCCTGAGCCTTCCATGGGAGGGAGGCGCTGGGTGGGGGCAGGGCAGCCCGGACCCTGTTTCCTGCATCACCACTAACTACCTGTGTGCCACGTTCCTTTCTCTTCCTGTGCCTCACTTTCCTCTTCTGCAAACTGAGGTCTAAGGCCATGCAGATGGGGTCCTGGTGCAGGTCCAGTGGGACCTGACACAGCAAGCACCCCTGTGCTTCGGCTGCAGGGACTGTGGATTTGAAATGACCAGTCCCATGAATGCAGCTGCGTGCACGCCCCCGGGCAACCCACAGCAGTGAGGGCACTGGCACATGCTTGCTGTTTGGAGCCACTCAGCTTTGGGGTGGTTTGTTACGCAGCATTAGATTACTGTAGGGGACAGCTGTATGAGACAAGGTGTTTGCTACCAGGGCAAACCGTGCTGCCAGCGTTGGTATCAGCCTGGGAAGACTGTCAGCTCAGTCTGGGAACTTGGGGGTTTCTCCTAAGGGCCATGATGAAGAAAGAGAATCCAAAGAAGTTGGGGGAAAGAAACCACCTTCACACACTCTCCCTGGTGGCTCATACAGGCCCATCCATTCCCTCTGTCCCCACCGCCAGGATTATACACATGCCAGGTGGTAAAATACATGGCTAGTCTCCTATGAGAGCGGGGGACGTGCAGAGACGGGCTCTGCTCTAAGGAGCAGCAGAGTCAAAAGGCGGATAATCCGACATACGTTCAGGAAATGGTAACGTGCGGCGATAAAGCACCCAATGGGCTTTAGTCTCCGCAGCCCTGAGCTGCGTGACAAAGGACAAGTCACCTGATGAGATTCAGCTTCCTGTCAGTAAAATGGGGATGGAAACATCACCTGGAAACAGGGAGAGGATGCAATTGGATAATGAATGTCAAGTGGGAGCCCAGGGACTAGGGGGCGCCCTGGGTGGGGCTTGGGGATGAGGACCAAAGGACCCATGCCAGTGTGGCTTGTGGTCCCACCCAGGCCTTCCAACTCACCAAGGTCCCGTCTGCTCTAGGACTCTGGGCAGGATGGTCCTCATGGACAAGGAGGTATAGCCTCCATGGACAGAATAGTGAAGACAGCTTAATAGGCAGACGCCACCTGGGGAGGGGAGAGACCTGGTTCTTCCTCTTGGGATGGGAGCTGCCATCACCATCATCATCCAGATAGTATTTGCTGGGCGACTGCATTCTTGACACGTGTTAATTCCTTTCATCCTCACACCAAGTTTGTGCAGTGGGTGTTCCCATTACCGTGGTTTTACAGAGGAGGAAACTGAGGCACAGGGGGTTAAGCAATCTGCCCTGGACTGTGCACTAGTGAGCAGCAGAGACCCCGATCCCCCGCACTCCTGAGCTGGAGCTCTTAGCTGCTTCTCTGCTTGGCCCCATGTGAGCGCTAAAGAAACAGCCTCCGTGACAGCACAATGGGCTGAAGGGCCCCTCCTTAACCAAAAGACAGGCTTGGCAGCTTGGCTGGCAGGGCCGAGGCCTCTTTCTCCCCCCAGCACTCTTCCTGAAGCTGTGCCTGTCAACGCAACACCACCCTTTGGTACCAGGAGTCTGGGTGGCACACCGCAGACATACTCAAGGAGACGGCTCCTGTCTGGCCTGGGGACCCTCTAAGCTGGGCCAGCCAGGCCAGTCTGTGCCTGGGCTTTATTCGAAGCAGGAGCCTAAAACCCCTTGAGGGCAGAGTAGCCAAGTGGTGAGCACTCTTCTCAGGAGTCAGAAGGGCCGGGGCACTGTTGCCAGCTCTGACACCTCGGAAAGACTCTATTCTCTAGACCTCAGTGTGCTCATCTGTAAAACAGGGATGATACTAGTAGCTGCATCCCAAGGTCATCATAAGGACTATTTGTGAAGCTCGTAGCCGGTGCCCAAAAGGTGTTAGCACCTTGTCTCCGCTAAACAATAGGGCAAGGTGACTAGTCCACACCTTGGCCAAGATGGCCAGAAAACTCAGGCGCAAGCCAGCGAAACTCCAGATGAGGCCTCTGGCCTGGGGCGGGGGGCGGGGGGGGGGGGCGGGGGTCTGAGTTGTGGGCCCACCATGGGGTCTCAAAGGGCAGGTCTGGGGCTTGGCAGAGCCCTCATGACAGTGATGAAATCCTCTTCATGCAGGACATCTCATTTTTGGAGAATGGCTCTGTTATGGGCTGAGTTTTTACACCCCCAGAAATTCATAGATCGGAGCCCTGACTCACAGGACCTCAGAACGACTGTATTTGGGATCAGGACCTGAAAGGAAGTGATTAGATTAAAAGGAGGCCGTTAGGGTTGACCTTAACCCAATCTGACTGGTGTCCTTATCCGAGAAGGATACTGGGACGCACAAAGAGACAGCACACGGAGAAAAGGCCACGTGAGGACACAGCAAGAAGGCGGCTGTCTGCAAGACGAGAAGACAGGCCTCAAAAGAAACCAAACCTGCCCACACCTTGATCTTGAACTTCTAGCCTCCAGAACTGTGAAAAAATAAATGTCTATTGTTTCAGCCGTTCCGTCTGCGGTATGTTCCCTGGTAGTAACAAAGACAAGCTAAGACAAGCTTTGTCTTCTAAGCCCGGCTCCCCACATGTCCCTGCGTCTCTTTACCTGGCTGAGGGCTCATAGACCTTCAAGCGCAGAACTCTATGGCTCCCTGTTCAAGGTCGTGCTTGCCAAATCAGGGCCCAACCCTCTTGCGGATCCTTCCAGAGAGGATCTCAGGAAGCTTCGGTCTTTGGGGTCTGAGACCATCACAGACACCCACTGGACCGCTGTTGTACGGCCCAGTGGAGTCCCAGTTAAGAACAGCGGTGTTTACTCAAAAGGTACACTCAAGATGCACTTACTAAAGCTGCTGTGGTATACTTTCTTACGAAGTAGATATTGTTCATTTTTTTTAAACTTGGGAACCCGATGAAGGAGAAATGGGTATATTCGACTGAAGGTGACAACAGTCAAAAGACTGGATATGTACGCCGAAGACCACTTTGAAACCACCATCCTGACAGTTGCTGCGACCAAACCCTGCAGCTTAGACACTGGTGGTAACAAGAGCTGGGAAGTTCCCCTTTTAGGGAAGCAACCAGCAGCTTCCTACACATAATCAGTCATTACCGAGGTCACCGGGGGAGGGGCTTGTCAAATCCCGCTCTGTTACCGAAAAGAAGAAAAAGCAATCCAAAGGGAAGGCGCAATTAGAGGCCAGTGCATCTTAGGCTACAACCATCTCACATGCCTCGGAGAAGCAGAGCTGACAGGTTGAGCTCAGGGGGTGTTTTAGACGCCTTAGGAGCTCAACGCCGTTTCTGAGAAAAACAAGAGTGGCCAGGGAAAAGCACCGATGTGTTACACACACATGTGTACCCCCATCCCCTGCTGGTCTCTGACACCCTGGTATCCGCTGTGGCCCCTCGCAGTGCAGCCACACCCCCACGCAAGTCTGCAGCTCACGGGCTTCTGGACCACTGAAGCCGGGTCAGTCCCTGGCTTGACCCTGCTGCCTGAGAAACACCATCCGCATCAAAGTGAAATCCCCTGGGATGCTGTCACAAGAAATGCCGCCCCACCCAAGGATCCTCCCAGCTTTAACTCACTTTCAAGTAACTTAAAACAATGCCAGGGCCTTTCAGCAAATATAAAATGAGCCCCCGCTCACTTTCTTCTGGGAATCAAACTCGAGAATGCTGGGGGAGGAATGACGTCTGTAAAGTGCCATCAGGGGGCCTGGAGGTTCACGCTTGCCGCTGCACGACTGCTCTCTGCTCGGAGCTTGCTTTTTCTCCTGCTGCTTTTCCAGGAACGGGCAGAAAGACTCGTGATAAACGCATCAGCCATCTCCAAGTGCCAGGGCACTGGAGGCTTCGAAGGCATCAAGCCGGACCTCGTAGGGCCACGTCTGCAGGACTTCTGGGCGGGCCCTGCTCGGAGCTACACACTAGAGCTTCCCCTGGCTTTAGCTGTTGCCTGGCGGGGGCCCAGGCCAGGCCTTCTGATGTCACAATAAACATCACTGAGCTTATAAAATTAGAGCATTGATGCATTTTTCATGTCTGAGAATCACACTGAATTGTTGACATCTTAGAAGATGGCCGAATGCTGCATCTAGGTTTTCTCTTTCTCTTAAAGGTGAATTATTGAGCAGGAATGCTCTTTGCCCAGGACCCCACCCTGGCTCTGAGATTCCCGTGTGCACCCAGCTGGTTACCATTTGCAAGGTCAGATCCATTCCCATCGGTGTTGGGGGAAAAAAGAGGAGAACTGTTGGAGGAGGGGCTTCCTCCAGGGGGTGGAGGAGGGGCTTCCTCCAGGGGGTGGGGGAGGGAGAAGGCTGAGTGGCAGCTCCAAATGGAGCTGCTCACAGCCCTTCAGCAGCAAATGGAGCCAACAGGAGAACACTTTAGTGAGGAAAGAACACTGCTGGAGCCAGGGGTGCTGTCTGCAGGATGGAGACGGGATGCAGGTTCATTTGCAGAGCATCACGGGCCGTGGCACAGGTGAGTAATTTAAAGAGGTAATTGAGATAATATGGGAGAATAATAACCTTAGCTGTCAAAGGCTCTTAAAATTTCTCATTTGACTTCACATTTAAGTGGATGGATCTGTAATGTAGTGAATTTCACCTCTCTGCCCAGGAAATCTTGAGCTTTGCACAGTATTCTCTGCAGAAGACAAAGTAGTTGCCCAAACCATTTTTCATAATAAATTGTGTTCTTGAGCCCCAGAGAATTGCTGAGCATACACAATATCCGCGTAGGGGCGACACTTTGAAAGCAACGGCAACAACAACAGCAAAAACCATGTCAGACACTCAGCGTTTCCTCTCGAGACAAGAACAGCAAAAAGAAATTGGTCTGCTGGGTGAGGAACAGGGGAGACAGGCTGGTGGGGGCCGAGGAGGGGAGGTGCAATTCTGCGCAGTAGAGACTTTAACCTTGACCCGAGAGAGGTCTGGCTTTTGTCCTTGCCTTCCGGGAGGTGATCTCTAAGCCCTTGGAATGTCCTGCCGGAGGGAGTGGCTTAGTTTGCCTGAGTCACTGGAGAGTCCTACAGTATGATTTAAGGTAGGAGCTGGTTACAGTGGAGAGCTGTAGGGTAGGGGCTGGCCACTCTAGAAGGATCAACTATGCGATTTAGGGTAAGGACTTCCGGTCACACAGTTTCAGCCAACTCGGGAGAGACCGGAGACCGAGATCAGCCATGAGGGCACTCCCTCACGCCTACGCGGCGGAGCCCCAAGAGAAACGCTGGACACCAAGGCTCAGGTGAGCTTCCCTGATCGGTGATTTTCCGTGAGCACTGTCACACATTGATCCGGGGACATTAATGCTGGCCACAACCCATGGGAGAAGACAATGGAAGGTGGGTGTTTGGTGCCCTCCTGGACCCTGCCAGACACACTTCTTCCCTTGGCCGGTTTCCATCTGGATCCCTTTGATGTAATAAACTGTAACTGGGAATATAACGGCTTTCATGGCCTCTATGAGTCCTTTCCTTGAATGATGGAAACCGAGCATGGATTGTAAGTGGGCTGACTGTTTGCACATTCTTTCTACATATGGAGAGCGTTCCTCTGAACAAACGTAGTTTTCATACAGAGTTAACCCCGGTCAAGTGCATTCTCTTCCTGATGGGAGCACGGAGGGACTCCCTGCCCCGCTCATGTGCTCCCCTGATCCTCGGAACCTGCCCCTATGGGGCACTCGTCACACCAGCTGTGCTGTCCGGCTTGCCTCACGTCCTGGGCCTTGCACTCCTGGAGGTAGGGGCTCGCCCAGTTGACCCATAAAGCCCTGAATCCAGGAGAGTGCCCCTCAGATGCCTGGGACTCAGCAGGTACCAGTTACTGATGGGCAGGTGTACAGGCTGCCTTCTACCAAAGCTGTTTCTTCCACTGTGGTTTATGACCCGGCTGGGGGTCATGAACATGAAGCTGTCGGCATGGGGCCTGGCTGGAATGGCTGTCACTGTCATACCAGAGCACTTTGGTGCAGCGCATTCCATGGAGATGGGTGTGGATAGGCAGGTTTTCACGGCTCCTGACTCAGCTATCCACCTACCAACTCATTCATTCACTCACCAGGCTAAGGTAGGGTTGGGTCAGACAATGAGGGAGTCACAGAGGGTCAGATGAGGCCCTCCTCCAGACCCCAGGATGGTGACACACCACGCAGGGACTTGCCAAGGACCTGGTTGGGAAGTCCCCATCCTCTGTGAGATCCAGAGGGGAGATGGGTCTGAGCAGCTCAGGGAGGAGACTTGCTTCTTCTCTTCCTTTTCCAAACCCAGGGAGCTGAGTAGTGAATTCTCTGCCCCTTAAAAGCTCTGAAGGCAGCCTCAAGGGCACATTTTTAATAAGGGTCAAGCTTCCGCATTCTTGCCTTGGGTTATTTGCCTGAAGCTTGTCCAGTGACAGGGAAACCAGAAAGGGGTTGATGGTGCCTGGTCAGTTCTGGACCCCCCTCCCCAGCTGCTTCTGACATCAGGGATCCTGTAGCCTAAAGCTGGAGTCAGTCAGCAGTGTCACAAAGACACCACTGTCCGTCCATCCATCCGTCCTTCCATCCGTCCGTCCGGGATCCTGTAGCCTAAAGCTGGAGTCAGTCAGCAGTGTCACAAAGACACCACTGTCCGTCCATCCATCCGTCCGTCCATCCGTCCGTCCGTCTGTCCATCCGTCTGTCCATCCATCCATCCGTCCATCCGTCCGTCCGTCCGTCTATCCCTTGAAGAAATATTTATTGAGCACCTACTGTGTTCCTGGCCTCTTAGGGCATGATTATAACTAAGACAAAAGTCCTTGGCCTCAGAACTCAGCTATAGTCTCACCTTTGTCAATTTCATCCACACCCCTTGACCCATTTCTTCCCATGCCTCCTCCATGCAGTCATGTCACAGATGTCTCTCTCCTGCCCACATGCTTCTCTGAGCTCTGGAGCCTAAGTCCACTCACTTCCTGTTGTTGACTTTTCCCCTGGATGTGTCCCAAGGGCCCTTCAAACTCAGCCCAACTCGTGACCGGTCCTCCTCCAGGGTGCATGACACGGAACCCCCATACCTAACCCATCTACAAGTCCTACTGATGCTACCTCCTGAATCTCTCTTGATGGTCCCCTTTCTCCAGAGCCGCCAAGTCCAGCATCCTCTCTAGCCTGGAGGAGTCACTGGTCTACCCTCGCCAGCTCTGGCTCTCCTTCAATCCGTTCTCCATGCGGCAGCCCAGAGCACTTCTCGAAATGCAAACTTGGTCATGTCCATGCCTCTCAAACCTCCCATGGCTTTCCTCTCCTTGGGGATAAAGCCAGCACTCCTCAGCCTGGCTGGTGCCTGGGTACCCCTCTAACCTGTCTGGTCTGATCCCCGCCCCCTCTCCACCTCCCCAGCCTTCACGTGCTCCCTTATATCCATGAGGCTCCCTCCCAGCACAGGGCTGTCTGTGCATGCTGTTTCCCGTGCTGTTCCCTCCCCTCTCCATGGAGTTAACTTCTCCTCCTCCCTCAGATCTCAGCTCAGGGGCCACTTCTTCAAGAAATCCCTCCCAGACCTCCTCTTAACCCTCCATTGCGAGCTCCCCACACACTTATTTGTGCAAAGGTTTGGCGTTCAGGTCTGATTTTTCCTCTGCTAGACGGTAAGCTGGCTGAGCCCGGGAACCTCATCTGCTCTTTTCCATTCGTTCCTTTGTTCTAATCTCAGCGCTGGCCCAGGGCCTGGCACCTACTGGGGGCTCCAGTACCAGTTGGGGAATAAATGATTACAAAGAAAGAATTGCTAAGGGAGGAATTTACAAAGTGTAATGGAAGAGCCAAATAAAAAGAAGGCATCCTGTGGGGGGGGCAGTGGAAGAGGGGGGGAAGTCAGCTTTTAGAGGGGAAGGGCCTTACGGTAGACATGTTCAACAGAGCAGGAGTTCTCTAGAGCAGCCACAGGAAAAATAACCTGAGAGACCAGAGGGAACAGCACGTGTGAAGGCCTCGAGGTGAGAAACACTACAGTATGTTTGGGGAAATCTGGGTATTTTGGTAGAGAGGAGGGGAGAGCCTTGTGCAGGGGGAGAGGAGGGGAGGGCCGAAGATGAGCCGAGAAAGACAGGCTGAGGGCAGCTTAGAAAGGGTCTTGGATTCCGTGCTGGAGAGTCACAGTTGATCCTGACCTTCCCAGATGACCACGCCCCTCCCAACAGGTGCCGCTGGCAGCCCCGCCTCCATTTCTAACTCATCGTGCTGCACTGGGTTACAATCACCAGTTTTTGGGTCTGTCTCTCCCAGGGGACCGCACCTTGCACAGAGCCTGGCACACAGCGGGTTCTCGTCAGTCCTTTCCAAAAGCATCCGTGATACACAGCGTGGATGGGGGGGGAAAGAATGTGGCGGCAGGAAGGCCAACGGGGAGGCTCCAAGCCCGGGCGTGTGATGCTAAAGGCCTGAGACAGAAAAATGGTAGGGGACCCGGAAGACGGGAGGAGGAAGCCCTGGGGGTTTTCAAAGTCCTACTTTGCAAACTGCTTGGCTCGGGGGAAGAGGATGGTGGAGAAGGGAGGAGCAGGGATGAAGGATGTTTCTAGCTCCGGAGGCCCCATCGGATGCAGCATAACCGTAGTAGAGAGAAGAGGCACAGAGGACGGCTCTCACTGTGTGGAGGTCAGGAGCCGGTGGATATGGGGTCAGACCACTATGTATGATCCTCTCGGCATCGCCTGCTCACTGCGTGTCTGCGTCCTCATCTGTAGGATGGGGGACCTCACAGGTAGTTGGGAAGTTTGAGTGAATCGATACGCGTGAACCCTTCGCGGATAGGGCCTGGCAGGTGGTGGCACGTACGTGTCAGCTGCTGTAACCCCTGGGTGGACAGCTCTGTGCCAACAGGTCTGCCAGCTCTCCCTCGTGTCTCAAGACCAAGGGATGCAGTTTGGGTGCCGTTGAGACTACCCAAGGCGTCAGCGGCTCTTCTAAAAGTGGGTGCCGTCAAATGGGGTGAGGGCCCATCTCGGACCTGGGCAGGAGAAAGGACCCTCGGGGGACCTCTCCACCTGCTGATGTCAGGACTGGCCCAGGGCCTCGGCCGGCTGGTTTCTCACCTGCCCTGTGTCCCGGCTTCCGGAGTCTGTGAGTCTGGCTGTGGGACGGAGAAGGGGAAGTGCGTGGAGGGGGCAGGGCACACGCTGATCTGGAGTCGGAAGGGCTTCTGTCTTGATTGGGCAGTGGTTTGGGGCAAGTCGCCGCTCTTCTGGGGGCCCAGGTTCCTTCCAGAGGGATGAGGAGTTTGGACAATGCGACAACCATTTCTTTCAAGTTCTAACTCTCGAAGATTCTGATGTATCAACTATTTCCACTCTGCCACGGATTTTTTTAAATGTCTCCCATTATTAAGTATGGAACATCTGACACATACGTGCCTGTCACTTTTTTTTCCCTCAAGCAAAGGACTTTAAGTTCACAAGTGGAACATGTCATCAGTGGAGGGAGCTGGGCTTCAGCCTATCAGGCTCTTGTGAATGTCTCGTTGTCACAGAGGCGGGAGACAAGGTCAGTCGCTGGGCTGCTTGGAGAGGATCAGAAACGTGTGTATTTGGGGGAGTTTTTAAAAGGAGAGGGCTTGTGCTCGCCCCACCCAGAGGCTGGGATCTGGATCCTTGGTAGGGGAGGTGGGGATCTCCTCTCATCCAGCTCCAGGACCTCCAGGACCCCGCTTCCTTCTGGAGGCCACACCAGCCCCCGCCTGGCCCGCGGCCCCTTCTCCTTGCTCACGGGCGATGTCCTGGGTCTCCCCGTCTCAGGGCCGTTGCTGCCACTCGCTGGGTAGACAGATCAGCATCTCCATTATTTTCCAGGGAGGTGCATTCCGGGGTCGGATCCTAGGAAAGGCTAAGGAAACCTGCAAAACGCTGGCCTGAACTGGCCTTCTGCCCGGGCCGGCTGGGCTTTCTGGGACCCCCAGCTCTGCCAAGGCCTTTCTCCGAGGCCATGCCCCCTGAAGCACAGCTGACCCGCGTCTAAATGACGTGGTGGATAATGGGAGTCCGACGTAACAGATTTAGGAGGCAGCAGACTGCCAGGCGGCCGTTGGGCCCATCTGCAGGATTCCCGCATTCCCGCCACAACCAGCGGCCGGGGGCTGAGAGCCGTCTCCACTGGGTCTGACATCCACACACCGTTTGGCGGGTGAGTCACAGTTTGTTCCTGCTTTGGGACTTGGCACCAGTCCCTGCACCCCAGTGGGGAGCAACTGGGAGGGAGTTTGTCCCTGGGACTCAGAGCAGGTGTGGATGTCTCCCTGAGCCCGGGGCCAGGGAAGCTGCCTCTCTGGGGCCCGCAGACCTGTGGGATGGTTTTCTGGGCCAACAGCAGAAGGCAAGGCAGGAAAGGCAGGGGCAGGAAAGGCAGGGCCCGGGGCTTTTTCTCTGGCCGCCCGAGGAGGGGTGGGGGCACAAGATCTCCCGGGCCAGGTCTTTCCTGTCCCAGCCTGGGGAGAGTCAGGGATCTGAGCTCAGAGACAGGCTTCCAGACTTCTCAGCCACTTCTCTGGGTTCTTTAAATTCACGGAGCTCCCTCCTGCCGTGGGATCTTCCTACACGTGGTTTCCTCTGCCTGGAATGCTCTTCTCCCCTTCTCCTGGTATTAACACGGCTGCCACATCCTTTTCCTTGAAACACCCTCTTCTCCTGGCCTCCCGGCGATCACATCCTCCCCATCTTCCTCCTCTCGCTGGATGCTTCTTCTCCTTTGCCGGCAACTTTCCTGCTTGACATTTAAATACTGGGGGAGCCCATGCTTGGCCCTGTGCCCTCTCCTCTCCTTTATCCACCCTCCTTCATGGAGCAACTGCCTCTAGACCCGTGGCTTTAAATTCCATTGCTGAGCTGATGACATCTAAATGTTATCTCCTTTCTGGGCCCCTCCTTGGCCTGCAGACTTTCAAACCCAACTGTACCCTTGGCAACTCTAATAGGCTGTCAACCAGAATATGACCAAAACCCACTCGAGATTCCCTCTCTCCCACCTTCTTCAGAGTCCTCCGTCTCAGGAAATGGTCCCCTGTCCCCCACCATTGTTTAAGCCCCAAATCTAGGCACCACCCACCCTTCTCTTGCTCATCGTCCGGGTCCAGATCATCACCAGGGCCCCCGACGCCACCCCCGGCTGCTCACCGTCCGGGTCCAGATCATCACCAGGGCCCCCGGCTCTACCCCCAGCGGCTCACCGTCCGGGTCCAGATCATCACCAGGGCCCCCGACTCCACCCCCACGAAGTGCCCCGACTGTCTCTTGGGATTCATCATTGCCGGCCTCGTCGGAGCCGCTCTCATCTCTTGCCCGCGCTGATGCAAGAGCGCCCGGGGTGGCCGCCCTGTGAGTAGAGACACGATTCATGCTCCAGACAGCAGCCGGGGTGGGGGCGGAGGGCTCCTGGAAACAGAACTGAGCGTGTCACCTCACTGGCTAATAACCCTCCCGCTGTCCTCAGGATCAAGTCCCAGCCCCCCCGCCCTGGCTGATGGGCCCCCGGAGGCCCGGCCCCTTCTCGTTCCGCTGCACCTCCCCTTAGCCCGCTCACCGCGCGGCCCCTACACATCAGGCTCCGTGTCTCCCAGGGAACTCTGTTCCGTGATCCCCTCGGCCTGGAACGTCCTTCCCAGGATCTTCGCGTGTGCGTCCTTCCTGACGGGGCGCCTCCCCAGAGGGGCCTCCGCCGGCCGCCGGCCTCAAGCAGCCACCCTGGCCCCCCTCGACCAGGCTGCCTGCGGTACGTGCCCCGATATTTCCTCTGTGAGGTGTTTGTTATCTCTCTCCCGCCTCTAGAATGTAAACGCCACGAGAACGAAGGTCCCCCAGAGTCAGAGCGGTACCTGGTGATGCAAGAAGGAACGGCCCTCGTGGAAGGAGGCGAGAGGAGAGGCCGGGAGCCGGAGGAGGATATGCAAAAACATTTGGGCGAGTCAAGGTGGGGGCAGAGGGGCTGGAGAGAAGTAGGAGAAATGAGGGAGAGAAGGCCACTAGGACGGGGACGGGTTTGCGGGGCTGGACGGGAGCAGGGGGTCTCAGGAATGACTCTGGGTTTCCTGGGGTGCGCTTTCCGCCGAGGTTGTAGGAGGTATAGGGTCGGGAGGGGGCGCGTGGCAACAAGAGAACAATTGTGAGTAACGTTTGGGACACGTGGACTTGCCCAAGAAAACCGGAGCAGCGATGTCCGGGGGCAGCTAGATGGAAGGTTCTGGATCTGAGAAGAGGCACAAAGGTGGATGTATCAGTGCACCTTTACCTTTACAGACGGTAAAGAGGGTCCTGGGCGGGGCTAAGCCCTCACGGGCAGAGGGTGAGGGAGGGGCCTGGAGACAGCACCCCAGGGCCTGCCGGGTCTTTAATCCACTGGATGATTTCCAGCACCTCGGACCCCAGGCACCACCTCCTCCCCTTGTGAAGCCCCCTGACCCTAGGCTCTGAGATCCCACCCTCTTCTGTGTCCCTCCGACTCCCCCGACTTCTCCTGCTCAGTCTCCGGCACCAGCTCCTCCTTCTGGAATGTTCTGTTAACGTTCACGTAGCCTGCGCTCTCCAGGGCCTCTCTCTCCTCCCTCTGCCTCAGAACGTGACCTTATTCGGAAATAGGGTCTTGGTAGTTAGTTAATTACAGATGTAACTAGTTTAAGGTGAATTCATTGGATTGGGTGGGGCCCTAATCCGATGACCCGTGTCCTTGTAAGAAGAGAAAACAGAGACACAGAGACACACAGAGAAGGAAGACGCCACGTGACGACGGAGGCAGAGGCTGGAGTTACGTTGCCACCAGCCGAGGAGCGCCAAGGGTTGCCAGCGGCCCCCGGAAGCTGGAAGAGGCAAGAAGGATTCTCCCTTAGAGCCTTCAGAGGGAGCATGGCCCTGCCAGCACCAGGGCCGCTAGCACGTCCAGCCTCTAGAACTGCCAGGAAACTCATGCAACAGTCAAGGATAAGTTGGTTGATATTGACCATCGGAGGGTCTGAGCCTCCCACCTTCGCGCCTCAGGATGAGCCACCTGCGCCCCGGTGGCCGGAAGCTGCCCCCCGCGGGAGCGGCCACGCCTGCCGGAGCTCCGGGTCTTCGCCCACTGGTTTTTACTTTGCTACCTGCCCCAACAGCCAGGATGAGGGCCCAGGGGCTGTCTCCTCGGCCTCTGCAGATGCTGGGCTTGCCGTTTCTCTGCAGGGCACCATCTGTCACTGATGCAAGGAGGCGGGTGAGGCCCAGCCCCAAGGTGACCCATCCCTGCCACCCAGATCCATTCGGTGTGGCCCCGGCCGCAAGCCGCAGGAGATCACGTCTCCGGGAGACATCTGAGCACCAGGCCCCTTGGTTTCTGCCTCAGGAGGGCTAAGGACACCCACCCCCACCTGTAAGGATGTGGACCCCACAGCGCACAGAGACACTGTGAGGAGGGAGCCTGTGCTTTGGAGCGAGGCCCTGGCTGGGTAGCTGCAGCTCAGACCAGAGGCCCTTCCTGCCACTCAGCTTCACGTCCCAAGTATAAGAATGGCTCAAACCAGTTTCTGCCACGACCGACTTATCTCTTAGGTCCCCTCTAGGTAAAGAAATACCCAGACACCCAAGAGTTAACCCACCGGAGCGTGCCCCAGACCCCACTCTAGGTGAATGCCAGAAGATTCTCCGCAGTGCCCCTTCTTACTTACAGAGAAGACCCCTGCATCCAAGCTTCTGAAGCTCCTTCAAAGTGCTCCCAGAGGCAGGAGGGCGTAGGCCCTCGGGGCACTGACTTTGCCTGTGGTTCAAGGCGCTCTCCAAAGTCAAGACCGTTCACTGATGCTCTATGTCTGATCTAAAAGACTCTCCTGAATTTTGTATTCTACCCCATGAAACAAACTGTATTCGTTTCAGTAAAACAGTGGCATTTAAAATTCACTACAACTTAACATTTGCTCCTCTCCCCACATTATCTGGTAACAGTGATACACTTTCTGTCTGGCTCTGTTGATGTTCTCCCATGTGGACAGTTCATCACGGGCCCGGAGGAGGGTGACTGGCAGGCGGGCTGGGGGATCTGCAGGATGGAGGGAGCCCGGCCAGGAGGAGCCAGCAAGGTACACTCATCTGAAAGCCCTGGAGTGTCCTCACTGGAGGGAGGAAGCATCCAGAAGCTTCCCAGGGGCCATTCTCACAGCTGGAGTGGCCCCTCCTGGCTGCCCCTGGGCTGCACCCTCGGCCTCTGGCTCAGTGTGTGGTCTCCCACTCCTGGTGGTTGGAGGCCGCTATTAGAAACCAGCCAGCAGGGGAGAGGCTGGCAGGAACGTGGCCACGTGCCAGGGACAGGCAGCTGGGAGGCGGGGGGGGAAGGGGGGGTAGACAGAGCTGGGGACCCTTCCAGCTACACATCTTCCATCTATTAGCACAGACGCGTTGGTCACAGAAGACCAAACCAGGAGGCCAAATCTTGCTTTTCCTTCTCTCCACCTCCTTACAGGGGGCAAGGCTCCCACCTTCCCACGCCTCTAACCCGGCGCCAGGCTGCCCCAGAGGCTGGCTTTGCCAGATACCCTCCTCTGGCCCCGGTGAGCCGGAGGCCAGGCTGCCAGGGGTGTCCGCCTTTCCCCAGGGCTTCATATGCCGAAGCAGGCACCTGGACGAGGAGATGTGAGTTCCTGCTCCCTCCCTCTGCCTGAGATTACAAGGTCCCTCCCCCACCCGCGGGTGGCAGGAGACCTGCCCAGGTGGCTGACTGGCTGAGCCCAAGAAAGCTGCATCCGTGTATCCCACCAATCGTCTCACTCAGGCAGGAGGCTCAGCTGCCCGGGAGGCAGTTGAAAATAGAGTCTGAGAATAAGCGGCTTAGTCCGGTTTGGAGGGGGGCCCGGCTGGGTAGGGGTGGGCCGGGACCTTGGGGGGCATCAGCTGGTTGCAAGGGAAAGAACCAGGCGCCCAGAAGTTCCGCTCACCTTTCTTCCAGGGACAGGGATCCCTTAAAGGTGTCCTAGTGCCCTTGGCCAGATGTGCACCCCACCCCCTCGCTCCAGAGCCACAGGGTAAAAGGTGGCCTGGGTTTATTCTTTTTGCAAACACAGGCCCAGGCGAGGCCGTCTAAACACACGGCACAGCCTCCCCACACTCAGCACAGCCCTGGCTGTTTGTGTCCCCAGGACCCATGGCAGGCAGAGGGGGCATTTCCCAGAGGCCCTCAGAAAACGGTCCCGGGGTAAACGGGCGGTTTGACTGCCTCTTGCCTGGAAGAGGTCCCGCTGCGCCCCAAAGGCACAGCTGACCCACCCCGGACCACTCTGGGGTCCTGATGCAAGAGGCCTCGGGAAATTTGTTCTGAATCTGGACCTCTGGGGGAAGAGATGGTGAAGCGGGTAGTTCCCAGAGCCCCTTGGCTAGAGGAAGCGTCTGTTCCACAGCCTGGGGCCCTTGCTGCCTCCTCTCCCTGGGACACTCGTTCCCATCCCTCTCAGCCTGGCTGAGGCCTGCTCAGGCTGGAGGTCTCAGTGGAAGAGTCACTTCCTCCTGGAAAAGCCTTCGTGAACACTGGGCTGGAGGAAGCTCTCTTGATGTGCCCCGTGGGCACTTATCCGTTCGTGCATTCACTCCTTCTTAAGACAAACAGGTACTGTGGCCCGCAATCTGCCAGCCTGTAGGGCCTGTGTCCTCTAGAGGTCACAGTGCAGGGGCTGGGGAGGATGGGCACGTCCCCTAAGTCTGGGAGAAGCGCTGCAGCTCCCGAGACCCAGAAGACTGTGCTCCCCCCAAAGTCGGCCTGGAGCGGGTAGGTGCCCGACGGCAGCGCCCCCTCCTCCCTGTTCTCCCTCCTCCCCCCCCCCCCGTTTCCATGCTTGTCTCCGCCTGGATGGCTGTGTCCAACTGAGATTTTGGGGGACACGGGGCCCCTGCGCCCATGACCCTCCGCGGGGACCATCGCCTCCCGCCCGGCCAGGCTGTTCAGACAAAGGCTGCGCCACCGCGGCTGCTGCTGCGCGCGCGGATTCGGTTCCGCGTGCCCCACCCCAGCCTTTAGTCTGGCAAACAAATCCATTTTTTTAAACAAATGAAAGCTGAAATCTCTTCCCAAACACTTCTCCCCCGCTGGGATGGAGGGAGGAGCAAAGAGCGCCCCCAGGGTGGCAAGCAGGGCGACGGGCGGGGGTGGAGTGGGGCGGGCCGGGAGCGCGCGCGGCCCTGGCGGCACGTCCCCGTTCTCTCCCCTGGGCTGGGGAGGGCCGAGCCGTGCCGCAGTCCGTGGGGCGGGCGCGGGCGCAACCCGCCCAGCGCTCCGCGCAGGGCCCCTGCATTGCAGCTGCGCCGGGCGTGCGCGCGTGCGTGTGCGCGCACGCGCGCGCGCGTGCGTATGTCCGTGCGTGCGCCTGCGTGTGCACGCGCGCCGCCCGGCCGCCGCGCCCCGGTTCGCTCGGCGCTGCTGTCCCCTCGCCCCCTCCCGTTCCACCGCCGCCCCTCCCCCTGGCCGCAGCGCGCGCACCTCCACGTCCCCGCGGCTCTAACTGAGCACTTGCCCGGTAACCTTGGGGGCGGGAGGGGCAGAGAGGGAAGGAGCTGCGGAACGCGAGGAGAGGGGAGAGGAGAGGAAGGCTTCGGACAGCCTGGTCGCCGCAGCATCTTCTTCCACCCACTTCTTCACTGCCAGGCCACAGGGTTGGCCAGAGCCCGGGGGACCGCCACCCTCTGGGCCGTCCCGGCTGTCCCCTTTGCACTGGGTGGATTATGACCCTGGCCCTGCGGCTGCGGTTCCGCTCCCCTCGCCCCCACCGTTATTCTGTATCAGGCTGGTGAAATGCTGGGAAAATGATCCTTGGGTAGATAAGTCACTTGTACTCATTTTTGGGGGTGGGGAGGGGGGGATGGAAAAGAACCAGGAGAGGGTAGTTTTACTCTTCCACCCTGGAAGGGTGGGGGGGTCTCACGGTTCCTCTGCCCTGGCCCCCCTTCCCCTCCCACTATTGAAAGGATGCCTGGCCAAGCCCAAAGGGAAAGAGATTCATGGGGTCCTTCGGGGCCCCCATCTGCTCTCTGTAGGGGGGTGGCCCTGCCTCGTCTCTTCCCCAACTCCTGTCATCGCTCCTGTGTATTCTGCCAGGGGCTGGGGGGATGCTTATTTCAGCTGGAGGCCTGTGGAGCTCAGAGCTCCAAGCGCAGGCAGAGAGGGCTGCTGGGGAGCAGGTGTCCTGTTTGGCCGAGGACTCGGGGGCGTGCTTGTCACGAAGCAGTTAAGGTGGCTTCCCTTCCCCATGATCTCTATCATAGCATCCTCTCCTGCCGGCAACCTCCTGGTACAGCCTGCCCTCTGGGCTTCCGGGGGACGGTTGATGTTTCCTGTGCTCCGAGGCAAGGCACTGCCTGACTAGACTTGGCTTTCTGAAGGGCTCCGTCTTCCAGGCAGGTCCGACACTGCCTGGCCCCTGCATCCTGCAGTGCACCCTGCTGAAGTGACCTGGTCACTGAGGGAGAGCCAGGGCTCTGCAGAGTTCCCTGTTCCCTTTCCCATTTGTTCTGCAAAACTGAAACCGGATTTCCTGAACGGGAGCCCCTGGTCACCCTGCCCTTCTCTGTTACATCCGGCAGGTCATCGTCACGGCGCCGGCTGGCTTCAGCCTCGGCCAGGGTGGCTGGCAAGGCCAGCCTGGAGCTCCCAGGTGGCCACTGCCAGGGTGCAGATGCCTGCTGACCCAAAGCCACCTCTGGGAACAGCTCAGAGGGTTCAGTGGCCAGGGCGGCTGCCAGGCACCCCGTCACTGCTGGGGCCGGAGCTGGGATGAGGCAGAGATTTACACACTGGGTGGCCCAGGAAAGCTGCCTAAGGCGTGTGCCCAAGCCCGGAGAGCCTCCAGCGACCAGCAGCAAGGGGTGGTCTGAGAGGGGAGAAGGCAAAGGCCTGCTGTGGATGGGGGAGGGGAGCTTAAGGAACTGACCCCCACAGAGGGCCTGGGTCAGCTTAGCTGAGACCCAACACCTTGGGCCGGCAACGTCTCCAGCAAGGTACCCCACAGCCGGGCACCTCTGCGGCTGCCCTGATACTAAGGGCGGGTGTAAGCCGTCCCTCCACCCTGTCCCGGTGCCCAGAGCAGACCATCAGCTCAGCCCCGCCAGGCCAACTCTGGGGCTTCCCCTGGGTATGCCTGGGTCTGGAAGGGCAGCCTCTGCAACTTTGCTCTGCAGAGCCTCTGGCGCCCCAGGGGGAGCAGCCACCGCTCGGCACCCCCGTGCAGCAGGCCAGCGGCTCTCAGAGAAGCATCCTTGGCCGTCACGTCCTGCCTCCTGCCTTGGAGCCTCCGGGGGCTCCCTGGCCCTCGGCCCTCAGCTGGGTGGGGGAGGGCTTCCATGAGAAGGTGTGGCTCCCGATCCCTGAAGGGCAGAAGCACTCATCGCACAGCCTTGAAGTCCAGGCCTTGGAATCCGAAAGGAGCCCAGCCTGGGCTGCCTTCCCCCAGCCTCGCCCATTGCTGTTGCCTCTGAGAGGCTCCGGGCTTGGTGACGGCCTCCAGGAGCTCTCCCTCTGCTTCTGGAAACTGCCCTGGGGCTGGGGGTGGGGCAGCAGGGGATGCCTGGACCCTGCTGCCCCAGCTCTGTCCGGAGAGGGGCCTCTCAGCAGCTCAGGGGCTTGTCTGGCCGCTCGGACGCCCTGGCAAGCCCTGGGTCCAAGCTCACCTACTCCCTCTGTCCCAGGGAAAGACCGAGATTGAGGGTGGGGACGAGCTGGTCCTCTCGAGGTGAGACTTGCACCCTAGCAGCAGAAGTTAGGAAACCTGGATGCGTCCTCCTTTTTCACACCTTGCACACAGGGTTCCCAAGTGTCCCTCTCCCTTGGGGCCTGGCAAGGTGACCCGAGCGCCGTTCTTACCGTCCAGTGACAGCCAGTCGTGCTGGGAGGATGGGAGCGCGGGCAGGGCCCGAGCTTTGTACTCAAACACCACTGAGTTGGAGATGATCTGGTTGTTGAAGGCAACTTGTAGGGTCACAAGACCAGTGTCATGGGCTGAAAGCAAAAGAAAGCGCTGTCAGGGAGGGAGGGGGGCGGGGCATGGGCACCCTCCAGCCTCACGTACCCACCCAAGGGCCGGGAGGACCCTCTCCGCGCTGCCCTTCATGGATTAGCCCTGCCTGGGCCTGCTCATTCCTCGAGGTCACAATGCGGGGGGAGGGCGTTTAGGTGCAGGATTTGCGTTGGACTCCTTTGTGCTTATTTCTCTGTTTCGCCTTTTCCTGCAAGCTTGTCCTGACTCACTCAGCATGGCCTTCTGTGTATTTTCAGAAGTTCTTCTGCATCCCCCATGAAGGCGAGAGCTTCGTCTGTGCCCGTTACTCTGAGCCCGGTGGCGCTGGGCTGGAGGCTGGCGTAAACCTTGCGTCTCCCCCACCCCCCCCACCGCCTGGATGTCAAGCTTCGGGAATACCGGCCCTTATGGGCCTTGTGAGCTTCTCTGACCCCGACACGGGGCCCAGCGGAAGCTATTGGTTGAGTAACGCCGGGGACATTCTCACTGTTCCCAAGAGGAGAGCCTACCCGTGGCAGAGAGACCTGCTTCATTTCTGGGGGTGAGGCTGCTTTTGAAGTCTTGGGGGCCGGTGGGTGTATGCAGGCTGCTCCGCCCCGCCGGGCCTCAGCCTCTGGTAGACAGAAGGGTTCTGTGCTCTCTGCCCTGCTTTTCTGGAACCAGCGCCCAGGGCCTCCCCAGGACAGAGTTCCAGGGAGGACGCACCCGGGGATCGCGTTACTGTTTGGGCTCTTGGTTTTCCGAAGCTTAGACTGGAGGAAGCTGTCCAAGTCAGCTGCTCCCCGGGGCAGAGTAAAGCTCTGGCTTCCCTCCGAGGTCTTCTGATGCAGCCCTCGCTGCCCACGGGAAAACCACCTCACTGAGGTGTGGCCTCTCTCCACCCCAGGTGTATGTGTTACGCAATGGTCCCCAGGGCAGGTCTTCGGGAAGTCATTGCCCCAAGATGACCAGTGTGTTTTTCTCCCTGTGCTTTCCACCCTGGTGTGGTCCCTCGGCTCCAGATCACAAGCTGGCTCCGTGGTGGGTGGGATACCACTGGAGCTCCTGTCGCGCCTCTCTGGGCAGGGGGCCCCAGCCAAGTCCAGACCTCCCTAGGCTCTGATGGCGTCCCCAGGCAGATCTCCAAGCTCGTGGTCACTCGCCTTCCCTGGAGATTTGCCTGGTTTACCAACAGGAGGGCAGGGCGTCAGCAAACGCCCCATCAGAGCCCACTCAGCTCTGCTCCTCTGGGCAAGTCTGCTGCCTCTTGCCGGCCCCTGGGGAGCTCAAGCCTTCTCTGTACCAGACATTCCGGCTGGAGGGTCCTCCTCACCTGCTGCTCATCTGCCACCATCTCCTGGCACGTGTACAACCTGCCGTGACGCCGGAACGGTGGCAGATCCAAAGGCAACCCATCCTTCCCCAGAGAGACAGAGCGAAGAGGACCTGTCATGGTCTCCCGGGTCCCAGCCCAGCAGCCCAGCGCATGCAGGCCTGCCACCCAGGACATTTCCTGGACTCACTTTCCCTCCCCCGCATTCAGTCCGTCAGCAAGTCCTGGGTCCATTTACTTCTCTCCATCCTGATGGCCACCACGGTACCCAAGCTGCCATCATGTCTTGCCTAGATGCCTGGACTCCTGCATTAGCCTCCTGCCCAGGGCACCCTCAGCACACCTGAGACCTACCTGTCCTGCTGGGATGGTGTTAGGGTGGGGGGCACACTCCAAAGCCTCCACAGGAAATCAGCGGGAGTGTGTTGCCCAAGGGAGCCCTCCTCCTTAAATCGGGAAAGGTTACCCCTCTGCCGCTTCCTATGGTTTTCCTGCTTCTTTCTTCCCACCTACAATCCATTCTCCCACACACCCAGATTCATCTTTGAAAGACATGATTTAGATCAAGCCACCCCCCACTTAAAACTAATGGCTTCCATTGCAGGTACAACCTAATCAGACTCCTTCTTATGACTTAGAAGGATGGACATGATTTGTTCTCTGCCATCTTCTCCAACCTAGCCATCTCCAACTCACCCCATCCTTATATTTCTTCAACTTACCAAACCTGTTCCTGCCTCAGGGCCTTTGCACTTCCTTTGCCCTCTGCCGGATCTTTTCCCCCCATTCTCCCCATGACCAGCTCCATCTCATCATTCAGGTTGCAGCCTAATGTCCCAGACTGTGAGAGGATCTGTCCAAAGGAACGTCCCTTTTCCCAAGTTACCTTATCACATTACCATATTCTACTGTTTTCTCCAGTGATCTTGGTTATTTCTTTGTTTCCTTGTTTGGTTCTTCATCTCCTACAGTAGAATGTAAGCTCTGTGAGAGCTGGGAGCCAGTCTGTCCTGATCACCTCTTTACGCCCAGGGCCAAGGTCGGTGCCTGGCCTGTTATGGCCCCTCAATACCTGTTTGTTGAGTGAATTGCTTCAGAATGCAGTGCACTTGCTCATCTCATTTTGAATTTCATCTTTTGCCTTTGGTGACTCCAAGGATTCCAGCGTGGGGCTGTCCAGAAGCCCCCCAACAAAGGCTTTTTGTTGGGGGGCTCCCTCCTTCTTCTCCCAAGACCAGGCTGCCTTTCCTAAATCCCAGGTCCTCCTTCACCACTGCTTCACCCGAGCTCAGTGGCTTGACTTGGTTTCCTCCCTCCTGACCTTGGAACACTACTGGAATCTTGCAAGAGGCAGTTTCCACGCCTGTGTGTCTTCTGCGGCCAGTGATGGAGGGGGAGCCGCCCGGAACCATGTTCTTGGTCAGGGTCGAGTCTCCCCAGTAGTTTTGCCTGGGCATGTGCACCAGGCCGGTGGGCAGGGGCCATTTGCACCCCCGTGCTCCCGCTTCCCGTGTCATTCTAGCTCCTCAGGTGACCTGGCTTGTGCTCCCAGGCCTCCGAGCCCTTCTTTTAGGGGAGGCCAGTTTGGTTCTGGCTTCAAGTGTCCTTTCTTTAAGATCAGCTCCAGGTTCCCCAAGGCTTTGGGAGACCCAGGGAAGAGGTCCCTGAGCAGCCAGCATTGTCCCCCAGGGTGTGGCTTGTTTGCATGACCAACTCTTTCCTGGACTGAGAGCTCTTTGCGGTCAAGGTTAGAGTTAGGGGCTGGGTCCACTCCAGGAGCCTACCAGTGCCTGGCAAACTACTTGACGAATGAAGAAATGAACGAATGCAGGCAGCACCCAGTGCTGTCTTACTGAGTGACATGTTTTAGTTTGGGTCTCAAAACAAGGATGTCCTCTCTGTGGTTAGGGGTGGAACAGGGCGGGGCCCCCAGCCCACAGGCGGCCTGAGCCTCTCTGGGTCCGAGATGCGAGATGTTAGGGGAGCCTAAGCCACTAGGAGGCATAGTGACCTGGGCAGACTCTCCTGCCAGCTCTGGGGACCCAGAGATGCTCTGGGACCAGGAGAACTGCCTGCTGATACCTAAAGAGCCCTGGACCCCCTCTCCCAACTCCCCTCCCCCGACACAGGACAGAAAGAGCAAGGCCTCACTCATGAGCAGCTTCACGAATTGAGCATGTAAGCCAGGAGCTTCCTGGACCTGCCCTCATCTCAGCCCTTTGCCCATCTGGCCGGTGGTTTTTACAGATGTAGAAATGGGGACTTAGAGAATCTACCTCCGGGCTCAGGTCACCCGACGGTAACTGGCTGATCCGGGATGTGCACGATGTGACTCTGCTCCAGCACCCAGGATCTGCCAGGTCCTGGCCTGGGACACCATCCAGATGGCATGCAAAGGCCAATCTTTTTTTTTTTTTTTGGAGGGGTCAGATAACTCAGGACGGGCAAGGTCTGGGTCTTCAGCCAGGCAAGAACCAGGTACAGGAAGCGGCATCTATTTATAGGCTGGGCCAGCCTCTTTCCAGCAGCAGGTGATAAGTGGATAGTTAATAACACGCTGCCCCTCCCCCTACCTCACCAGTGGAGGTGGGGGGCTGCATTAGCCACACGCAGCCCCGAGCTGTGATAGGCTGACCCAGCCTGGCTGGCGTCAGGATGGCTGCGCTCCAGCCCCAGGAGGGCTGCTGGGAGGCTGGGAGCAGGGGGAGATGAGTGGGAGCCAGCCAGGCCGCTGGCGGGGGCAGGGCCAGCAGAGGAGGCCAGCACAGGCACCAGCCCTGGTTCCCTGGCATGTTTGCGGTGCAGAGGCCGCCGCGTTCAAGCGGAAGCTGAGTATGTGAGCCCAGCCCTGGAGCAGCGGCATTCTGCTCCGGTGGGCTGCGTCGGGAGATGGAGAGAGAGAGAGAGAAGAACGTTCCGTGTCAGCTCGGGAGCCCCAGGCTAGGGGGATGGTGCTGGGTGAGGCAGACAGCTCGGGCGGGCGGCCGGAGGTTCCAGCTGGACCACCCCAGGTGAACCAGGGCCCTGGCACGGGCCAGCTCTACTCCTGCCCTGGGGACCCCGGTCCCACTTCTCTTCCCCACCCCTAGTCCTCCACGGGGAGCGTTCTCTCTCTCTCTGTCTCTCTCCTTTTTGTAGGCTGCAGATAACACGGAGTGGGACCCTCCGCCCTCCCCACCCGCCTCCTCGTCTGCCCTTCCGTCCATCATCTGGGCCAGCTGGACGGGTCGTCCCTGGAACTAATGATGCTTGTGAGGGGCCAGCCAAGGGGGTCCTCCCAGCACCAACCCAGGGAACAGAGAACATGAGCAGGTTCCTTCGTGAACATCCACCCCATTTTGGGGATGTGCCAGGCACTTTTCGAGCCCTGGGGGACACGTGGTGACCAAGAAAGACACAGACCCTGTCCTCATGGAGCCAACAGGCCAGTGGGGAGGAGGTAATGGTCAGAGGTCAAGGGAAAGTTGACCAGACAGGGACACCAAGCTACATGGACAGTGAGGAGCCCGGCCTGAGTGACAGGGAGAAGGTCAGAGCCACGGGACGGCACCCGGGGCTCCGGTCCCTGAAAGCGAAAGGAGATGTTGTGCCCGTGCCTTCTGCTGGCCGCGGGCTGGCTGACGTCACCAGCCTCTCAAAGGAGTTTGTGTGGGTTATTCTCAGTTTGACTCCCCCTCCCCTGCGGTCTTCTGGGCCTTCTCCATCCTTCTCTGACCCGCTCTGTGCCGCAGGGGACTGGCCCCGTGGACCGCATGGCCTGGGCCCTCTTGTTCTCGTGACTTCTGTGTGGCTTCAGCTGTGCGAGGCATGGGCGGTGGGGAGAGAGGGCGGCCTTGTGGCCCCGACCCCAGACGCAGCTCCTTTCGGGGCCCTTCCGCCCACCTGGCTCTCACCAGCTCCTGTAACCCTTCGGGTGGAGGGTGATTAGAGCTTCCTGCTGTGACCAGTCCTGGGTGTGTCACCCTGGCTCACTGGTTGTCTAAGCAGTCCTCCATCAGGTTCTCTTCAAAGCCCAGCCGAGCTCACCTGTGTCCCCATCTATCATGCTAAGTGGTCCATGAGTCCAGCACAGATGCCATTATGATAGCTGACCCGGGACCCGCTGCTTCACCGTGGAGGAAAGCGAGGCTCAGAGTAATGACACAACCTGCCCCAGGTCACGCCCTCCGGGCCGACTGGGAGTCCCGCGCTCCGGGGCCCCGCCGCCTCCGCCGGGAGGCGGCCTCTCACCTGGGCAGTAGCAGCGGAGCACCCCGGGCTGAATCAGGGACGCAGGCACTGAGATCTGGTCGAACAGGCAGCTGTAATCATGGCTGGCTTCTTGCCACGGGCCTGTGATGAGAACCTTCACTCCTCCCTGCAGGGAACAGAGACCAGCGGGGGGCGGGGGTCAGGCCCGGAGGGAGGGATGAGGGACACAGGCCCCGTGGCTGCACCCCCAGCCCGTGTGCCTGTGGAAAATGCAGACTGCCGCTTCCCGTAAGCCCTACTTTCGAGAACCACTGTTTCAGGACCGTGGCAGGAAGAAGGGCCCCAGCCCTCCTCCCCCGGCTGTCTCAGGGGCCCCCAGATGCTCCTTGCCTTCCTCAGCTGGCACCCAGCACGGGGCCCAGCGGTTCGGATCCCTGACCCCCTCCTGGAAGTGGAACTTTCAGCTCCGGGCAGAAGGGAGCACAGAGTTTTTCAAGCCTCTCCCCCCAGGAGGCACCTGAGAACTGGCCGGGGGGACCGCTGAGAGGCAGTGGAGGGGAGGGAAGGGGCTTTCTCCGTCATTTGCTTGTGGACAGATTGTGTGAGCTCTGACCTACGGAAATGGGCTCGAGCATCTCAGTGGCCTCCAGGGACTGGACGTTCTGGCGGGGAGATGAGGGGAGACCCGGGATGCCCAGGGTGTGGTGGGGATAGCCAGGGGAGGAGGCAGCGAAGCGGGGCTGGATGAAGAAGGTGATGAGAAAGAAAGCAGAACAGAAAATGGGAAGCAAGGCTCAGAGCTGGAGGGGCTCAGAGGTTGCCATGGTGGCCAGACGGCCCCCTCACTGTGTACAGACACAGTACACGCGGGCACTGATGTGCCCGCAGGCTGGCTGGGCTGCAGCTGCTCCCTCGGGGCGAGAGCGGGGGAGTGGGGGGCAAGGGGGATGCAGGAGTGGGGCTCAGATGACCTCGCTCAGCTCAAGGGGAGAGGGCCCTGCCCCCCAAGGACCCCAGAGGCGCCCAGGCGCAGGACAGCACCCGAAGGGTACAGGCGCTCCCTGACCTCTGGCAGGAAGCCGCCAGGGAAGCCACAGAGCAAGGAGGGTGGCCTTATGTCTCGGTGCCCCGGGCAGTCCTGTCTATTGTCCGAGCTTAGTGATTAATAGCAGCCTGTCCTGCCTGATGTGGGCAAGGAGGTGTAGGTGCCCTACTCAGAGCTCAGACAGCGGAGGGGAAGGCCGGGTAACTGAGTCGGGGAGGCCCGCCCTGGGGGTGCGGAGGGTGGGCTGGCTGTCCTCTGGCTCTCCGGGTTCTCCTCGGCGGGCTCCAGCCTTCTCTCCCGGCAGGGGACCAAGCTCTGCCCAGGACAGGGTGGAGAGCACCACCTAGTGTCCAGGCAGGAGAAGGTCGAGCGGCGCGCCTCCTGGAGACTGCGGGGGTGGAGGGGGTGAGGAGTGCGGCCCGAGGGCCTCCTTCCCCGACTTCTCCAGGCCAGAGAGGCCAGACCCTAGTTTTCCCGCTGCTCCTAATGCCAGCGAGACGTTCTCTCCTGCTCAGTCACCCGTTCTTGGGTGACCTGTCCTTGGCACTGGCCCATCCGTGCTCTGGAGGGACCCTGGCCTCGACACAGGACTGGCGATTGAGGCTCCACACACCGTTCCTGGAAGCGGACCTGGCCCAGGGCTGACCTTGGACATCAGCAGTAGGAGGGGGTGTTTCCAGGGATGAGGTGGGAGTGGGTCCCTCAGAGCCCAGCACAGAAGGGAGATTCCCCTATGGAAGGGGCTCTCCCAGACTGGAGGGCCTTCCGCCTGTGCTCTTGGATGGGTCTTCCTTCCTCCGCCTGGAATGGCTGGAGAAGTCATCTTACTGCTAGACCATCAAAGTTTGGAGGGTAGTAGACAGAGCTCAGGACCAGGAGCCAAAGGCAGGAGGCCTGCTTCTGCCCCTCGTAGCTGTGTGTCCTCAGGCAAGTGGCCCCCAACCTCTCTGGGTGGCATTTGAACTTTAGGGACCCTCTGGCCTTGACATTCTTTGGTTCTGATATATGGCTCCGCAGAGAGATTTGGAGTTCTGTCGGAGTGGCGGGGCTGGAGCCAGCATCCTTGGGCCCACAGGCTGGGAGTGAGTTCCTGGCTGGGAGATGTACCATATGGCACAGGTAGAACCTGACTTTGGGATGCCTGGGGGCACCAGAGGCCAGCTCAGGGCACGATCCACCCTGGATCCTGGGTAATGGGAGAGCAGTGTCTTCAAAAGGCCACAGACAGTTACTCTGTGAGAAAGAAAGAAAGAAAGAAAAAAAAAAAAACCCCAGTAACCCCAATCAATAGCTGCTAGCATGAAGCCAGGGCTGCTGTGAAGAACAAAGGACTGCAGAAATTACTGGAGAACATCAGGACCTTCTCCATGGAAACTGCTGTGGGAGGGGCTCCGCATCCATCAGTTCAGGAGATGGTTTCCATGGCGACATCAGCCTGGCTGTGCTGAATCGCTGTGATGCGGGCACCTGACAGCTCTAATTGCAGCCTCCTGTGCCCGGTGCGGCAGGAGTGTCCGTGGAGGGAGGTGACGCAGAAGCGTTTGGGGGAGGAGAGGCAGGAACACACGCTCTCTGAGGTCTCCGTGCCCTGGGAGCCCTGAGTAAAAGACCTGGATTTCTGATGCCCCTAGGCGGATCCTGGGGGCCCAGGGGCACCTCCAGCATGTGTGTGTGTGTGTGTGTGTGTGTGTGTGTGTGTGTGTGTGTGCGCGCGCGTGTGCGCGTGCAGGTGAAGAGGCAGACAGAGCAGAGGGGAAGCAGGAGGCGCCTGTGGTGGGGGAGGGACGCTCAAGAAGAGAGAGCAAGATGGCCCTGGCCTTAGCATCCCTGCGAAGTGAGTGCCTGGGCAGCCTGGAATTTTAGAGCTGGGTGAGGGTGCTGAGCGACTGGCTAGATCCGGGCTCCTGACACACGTGGCAGGCAGGCTTCTTCCCAGCAGAGAAGGGGAGAGGGCGAAGGGTACCATGCCAGCCGGTGGGGGCGGTGCTATGAAGAGAGAGGAAGGACGGGGGAGAAGATGCTATCTCCCCCCGGCAGGAGAACCCAGGAGGGTCGGCCCCTGCTGCTGGACTGGGTGGGGGAGGACGGCGGCGAGGGAGTGGCCGGCAGAGCCGCTGGGGCCTCAGCAGAGGCCTCTCGGAGCAGCCACGTTGGGCTCCAAAGGGCCCAGCTGGTGGCATCTGCGCATTTCCCAGATCAAATTGAATTTGAGCTGCTTTTGTTTCTGGGTAGCTGGAAGCGTCATCGAGAGCTTCTGGAAACGCGGGGCTGGCCGCTCCCTCTGCGAGGCGCCCGGGCCATCTTTCCTTTCTCGTTCCCATGCCGCCCTCGCGTGGCGAGCTGCTGAACTGACTTTCCCCGAGGTACAGTTTAGGGATCTGCAGGCCGGTGCTCGGATACAGGACAGAGAGGGCCAGGCCTGCCAAGAGCCCCTGACCAGTGCCGGCAGGTCCCAGGGGCTGGAAGGAGGGCCTGGACCCGCCCGGGGATGTGCAGTCAGCTCACAGGTTGAGTCCGGGGATAAAAAAGCTCCTCCTCCCGCAGGACACGGGCACCGGGTGCCTCAGAGCATCCTGAGGAAGGACCAAATCTCCCAGGCCGGAGGACTTGGAGGGCCTTGAGGCCACCCCTGCTCAGCCACTTAGAGATCAGGACGCTGAGGCCCAGGAGGCAGGCCCGAGAGGCAGTGCCCCGACTCCCAGCTCTGACCTCCTTGAACCCCAGTCCCAGGCCTCCCTCCCAGCCCCTCTGACTTGCTTTCTTAATCCCCGTGGGGAGCCAGCTGCTGGGCTGAGCTGACCTTTCACCCCAGGGGATGGGGTCACAGCGAGCCACACCAAGAGGAAACTGAGTCAGTCTTCTGGGGTCTTGGGGGTCCGTGGGGGCAGGGGGAGTCCCTGGAGGTGGGTGGAAGAGGCAGGGCTGCTGGAGCTCTTCGCTCAGTCCTGACAACCCAGTGAGGAAAGCGCTAGCATCGCCCCAATCTTAGAGACGGGAAAGGCAGCGACCTTGCCCAAAGTCGCCAGCGGCCAGTAAAGTGGGGGCAGGACTTGAATCCAGACTGTCCAGCCCCCGCCCCGTGCTCCGCACCACGTAGGGCAGCCACCTCTGGACACCTGAGCTGCGATGAGCCTGCCGCCCGAGGACACGGTGCACGGGCAGAGCTGCTCTTACACCTGCTGTATTTCTGGGCTGCTCCTGTCCCAAGGGGGGGCCACGACCTGGGCTGACGTGGCATCTGAGAGCCGGGGGCATTCATACCCAGGGAGCAGCCTCTTCGCCATGGCCGAGGCGGGAGGACACGAGGGGGAGTGCGGTGGGCCGTGAGCTGTGGTGGCCACAGAGTGATAACCGATAACATCACAAGGAACTATTGATTACTTACTACGGGCCAAAGACTTCACCAAGAAGCAAGTACTGTTATCACCCCCACTTGATAGGTGAGCAAACTGAGTCACGGGGAGGGAACATCACAGCAGAGCCGGGACTGACCCCCAGGGGTGCCCCCTGAGACGTGCCCTCCACCCTGGGCCTCACTGTCCCCTTCACCAGGGCCCCGGGGGAGACTGGGAAGCCGACACGGGCTCTCCGAAACGCCGCACTTCTCAGGGAGCCCCGTTATCCCTGTCCCAACTCGGGCGTCATCCTGGGAGCCCCTGCCAGCGCCTGGGGCTGGAACGTGCACGGGTTTAGCCGGCATCCCCGCTCGGCCCGTGTCGGAAGACCCCGTGCGGGGTTTGCCTCACTGCCTTGAGGTACCCCGTGAGCTTCAGGCTCTCTCAGGAGCACCCCTCCCGTGGTGTTCTGGGCAGCAGCCCCTGCCCTAAATGTCTAGGGAAGGTGGCAGTGGAGCCAAGGGAGCCGTGGGCAGCCACCTGCCCGGGGAGGAAGTGCCGATCTGGGCCCCAGTAGGCTGCTCTCCAGACGCCTGGCAGGCGGACTGGGAGGGGTCGGGGAGCGTGTCCTATTGGGCAGCAGGAGGCTAGGCAACACTCGGGCCACCCTGTCCCCTTCCTACGCCGTTCTACTTCAGAGGAAAAGCAAAGGTTCCTTCCTTAAGCACCTGGGCCACCGTGGCAAGACCCGGGTCATCCTGCGGTCCTGGGCTTTGGAGCAGCGATTCTCAACGTCAGATCTCAGCCCCCCCGGAAGTGAGACAGACTGTGGGGTGGGGGGATGTCTTTGCTCTTGTAGAGGCTGGATATACCACCAGACTCTCACAGATGACTCTTTGGAAGCTGTACCCTCCCCCTCAATTTGATGGGAATTTGCTTTTGCTTTGCTTTGTGAAACCAATCAAAAGCAATGGATGCAGAAGTTCTACAGGGGTGGTTTCCAAATTTTTTTCCAGCAGCCCTAGGATGCTATTGCGAAAAAAAAAAAAAACATAGGTGGAATCTTAAGACATCAGCCAGGTGACAGCGGTGACAGCAAACGTTGCTCTGGCAGAGTTGGGAGGGCCACCGGGCCTCCGAGGACACCCCTGATTTTAAAGCTACTTGCTCCTGTGAGGACTGAGAACACCGCTTGAGAGAGCTGGGGGTATTTCGAGCGCCACGGGGACAGAGGGGGGGGGGACGACTGCAGGGTCCAGAGCCTCAAGGGAAGGGCAGCCACACGCAAACGAGCGTCCCTTGCCGGGTGCTGGCGGGTGGGCGGGTGAGGCTGGTGCGGGAGGCCACGGCAGTGACAGCTTACCTCCGGGTAAGACCACTCTGGAGAGTAGTCGGTCACCATGAACACCCGTCCGCTCTGCTGCAGCAGCCCCAGGGTGCCCGGGGCTGAGGCGGCCGAGACCACCTCGGCCACGTGCATGTAGGCCATGGCGCCGGCCCCGCCCTCGGCGCCGCTCAGCTGCAGGCCGCCCTGCTGGGGGCTGCAGCAGGGGAGGCACATCTCCGCCTGGGTGAAGGGGGCACGGGCCCCGTCCTCTGACTGCGAGAGTGCTGCGCCATCCCCCGACACCAGCTGGTGCCCGTAGATGGTGCCGCTACCCCCCTCCACGGAGATGAAGTCGTTGATCAGGTCGGAGAACTGGCTGCCGAAGGAGATGTCGAAGTGGTCCAGGCTGAGCTCCATGTTGGAGGCGTGGCCCAGGCCGGGCTGGGCCACGGGGTAGAGTCCCTGCACCACGTTGCCCGGCAGGAGGGGGACGCCGCCGGCACTGCGGATTACCCCGGTGGGCTCGGGCTGCAGGCAGTGCTCGGAGCTACAGGCCTGCAGCTCCCCGGGCTTGATCAGGCCCTCGGCCCCTTCGGCCACCTGCGAGGTCTCCATGGTGACCTCCCCTTCCGCCGCCATGGCCTGGAAATTGGCCTGAAACTGCAGGAGGTGGAGGGAAGAAGTGGACTCAATCCGTGTCTCCACGTGGCCGCTGCAGGAGCTGGTCTGTGGCGACGCCTCCGTTTTCACCGTGGGCATCACAAAGGCGCCCGCGGAGTCACCCAGGCTGCTGTGGGCGCTCTGCTCGGCGGGGAGGGGCTTGCCGGCGTCCTGCAGGAAGAAGCTCGGGGAAGGGGTCTGGTGGGCGTGGGGGCCCGTCCGGCTGAAGCTGGGCGTGTAGTCCTTGTTGGGCTCTATCGCGCTGAAATCCATCTGTTCGAGGGTGGTGCTGGGGCTCAGGCCGCCGCCCGACGGCAGGAGGCTGCAGCCCGCGCTCAGGCTGAGCGAGCTGGAAGCCGCGGCCGCCGCGGACGAGGAGTAGGCCTCTTTGGCCATTTGCTGCTCGAAGGAAGTGTCCTCGGTCTTAATCTCCTTGGTCAGGACGGTGGTGAAGCTGAAGCCCCTCTCCACGGGGGGCGAGTGCCGGACGTTGGCGCTGACCATGTCGGCTTTCAGGCCTCCGCCCCCGTACGTCTGGCCCTGCTTTGGGTTATTGAGGAAACAGTCGGGGTCGAAGTTCATGGTGGTTTCTGGAATCTTCCGGCCCCCGTCGAGGGTGGTGGAGAGGACGAGCTCTTCGGACACATTGGCGGGCAGCATGGACAGGCCCTCCGAGCTGCCCGTGGTAGGGAAGGCGAACTTGTGGCCGTCGGAACTCACGGCCAGGACGAGGCCCTGAGAGGCGTCGGGCGACAGGAGGTGTTGGTTGGGGCCTGCGGTGGGGGACATGGTGTACACGGCCTCGTTGGTGACCTCGGACATGAACACCGTGGCGCTCTGGGACAAGCTCCCCATCACGGAGGCCACCGCCATGCTGGACACGCCCGTGACCACGGGGCTGTCCGCCATGTCCGGGTCGCTGTTGAGCCCGCTGCTGATGGACACGGGGGAGCTCTGGGTGGTGTCGGGGACCTCCACCTGGTTGGTGGAGGAGACCTCGGTGCTGTTTTGGTGCAGCAGAACCGGCTTGGCCACCTTGCCGTTCCTCTTCTCGCGGCTCAAGCCCTTGCCGTGGCTGTGCTCCTGCTTGCCCTCCGATACGTCGTTGTGTTGCACCTCCGCGTGGCCCCCGTAACCCCCCGTCCGCGGCTCCACCTTCGGCGAGATGATGCGGTGTTTGGCACTGTTACACTTGTGGTGCACGCTGCTGCCTGCTCCTGCGGAGATCAGAAGCGCAACACGCGCGCACGCACACGCACACACGTGCGCACACGCACACACACACACACACACACACACACACACGCGCAGAGTGTCAGAGCTAGGACCGCAGTGGGCCCCGTCCCTGAGCGCTGGAGTCTGGCAGAGCCCAGCCCGGGAGTCCGGGCTGGCCCTGGCCCCTCGGGGCTGCCGTGGGACAGACACTCAGGGACTCGGGCCCTCTTACCCCACCCCGGGTTCTCAGGTGCCCTATGTAACCACCCTCCGGACTGGGGGGCTCTGTCCCTGATGCTCTTTTCAAATAGTAAGTGAAGAGCCCCAGTGCATAGGAGGCGGGGAAGGAGAGGCTGGGGAGAATGTCGTACTCCAGGAAAATCCCTCCCGCCTTCCGAGGCGTGCTCACTCCCTGGAATGGCTCAGTCTGGGTTGGTGGCCGGGGCCTTCTCCCCTCCCCTGAAACTTTTCATGCCTGTTCAGGCCACAGTGTCCCAGGAAGCCCCTCTGGGACTGAAAGCCGGTGGTTGATGGTAGGGGGCTGGGGGGTGCGGTGGGTAGAGAGCAATGTACTCTCCCTGGACTAGCTCTTAGGCCCCAGGACCAAAGAGGGTTCTAGACTTTATTCCAGAGGCAGAAAGGTATTTGGGGCCACCCCCCACCCCCACTCCATTTAGCTAGCCCGGGCCTATCCTTGGCTCTTTGTGGGATGAAATCCTTCTAGAGACCTGAGCAAGGACCCAGCCCTAACCCCCAGTTCAGTGGCAGAGAAGCAAGAACCTCAGGCTCTGAGCGTTTCTGAGCAAGTTGCACTCAGGGCTCTGCCCCCAGGCCTCCCCTCCTGCATAATTTTCATTCCATCTGATAAGGGTGACTCTGCTTCTGATAAAAGGGTGAATTCTCCCCTGATCCAGTTACAGACTCACCAAGATCCCTAAATATGTGAAGACTTCGCAGAGAAGTGACATGACCCTCTGATGGAAATAGTTAATTAAGGCAGCTAGGGAGTGAAGAACCACATTTCCAAGAGCAAATGCCATCATCGGAAACACAGACACATCAGGACAGAGGATGTGGGACGCTTTACATTCTTGGAGGAGACGGAGGTGAAAGCAAGAGGTTTAGCTTGAGTGATCCCACCGGCTCAGGGCTGATCTCCCAGACAAGCCAGTGTCGGCCCGGGGACCTGGGCTCCTGCTGCAGATGGCCGAGAGCCCAGGGCCCGGAGGGCACCTGCTACGGGTGGATGTGGACAGAGCCCCAACCCTGTGCACTCCTGACTCTGCGGCCCACATTGCTAGAGGGCGCTGCCTCTCCGGAAACGGCTCTCTCCCTCCCAAAGCGGGCTGCCCGCCAGCCCCGCCAGCCCTGCCGGCAGGACGAGGGAGAGTTGCCCTGGGTGCTGTGCTGTGGCCTGGCTCCTGGCTGACCGCTCTCCCCTGTGGTCATCACACCCGCTGCCTGGCGGCGCGCCCTCTGCCCACGTGCCCGCTGGGGGCCACCCCGCTCACCCAGGCTGCCAGTGCAGAGGCAGTTGTGGGTCCGCGGCTGTGGCTTGGTCTGGTGGCTGTCAAGGATCTGCTGTACCAGCTGCTCCACCGAGAAGCCCGAGCTGCTGTTCCCGTTGCTGCAGGCCCACTTGATGCCGTGGACTGTGGGGAGAGAGGTGGGGCGGTCAGAGGTCACGGCTGCGGGGGCAGATGCTGCCAGGGCCGGGACCTGGGCCCGCCCTGAGCGCGGCCCCCTCCCTGCTGGGACGCTGGCTCCAGGCACCGTGGACGTGGTGGCCGTAAGGAGTGGAGGAGCGAGCGGGGAGGGTAGAGAAGGGAGGGCCAGGCTGCCCCACCAGGCCCCGCTCCCCCGGGCACCTCTGTGCTCGCCCTCTGCCTCCTGTCCTCCTTTCCTGCGGCGCATGGCGGGGGGTGGGGGGCAGTGGACGGCCCAGGGAGGTGCTTTTTTTTTTCCGTAAAGACCAAGTACATCGGGTGGCTCTTCAAGGGGTCCTGGAGTGGAGGGGACAGAGAGCGAGGATGGGGAAGCAGAGGTGCCGGGGGCTGAGGGACCTCCCCAGACCGCAGGTCGTGGAGATGTGGCGCCGTGGTGGAGGCTGGGGAGAAAGGCTCCCACCCCAGCGGGTGGCGGAGGGGGAGAATTTCAGCCTCCTGCTCTCATCAGACTTCCCGGCCTCGAGGGGTGGCAGATTGGGCACAGTGGGTGCCCACGGATGGCCCGCCACCCGGACGGCCGCCCTGGGGTTTAGGCTCCACCCTCCTCAACCCTGGACCCCTGCTGTCCCTGGTGTTGGAGTGGGGGACCCAGCATGACAGGGTGGGCTCCCCACCTGCCTGGCAGGACGGGGCTGGAAGTCTAAAATAACCGGCTTGCCTGGCTGGGTGTGTGGAGTGACTGAGTTTCACGCCCGCTTGCCCTGCTGTGTTCTCTCAGCTGGAGCAGACCTGGCTGAGAGGCGGGGGGCTGAGCCTGGGGGGCCTCTCTGGTGGCTCTGGGGGGCCGGGTCCAGAGGCAGTGAATCCACAGCCCCGGGGCTGGAGCTGGTGCCTGGGGCTTCAGGAGGGACCCAGGCCCCTATGAAGGGGGTGGATGGTGGGAGCTGGTGGTCTGAGAGGAGGAGCAGGGCATCAGGGCACAGGGTCAGGTTAGAGAGAGGCCAGGGGCTTTGCCAGTGCAACAACCGTTTGCTTTCTCCTGATCTCACGTGGACTCCATGGGAAGGACTGTCACAGCTCGCAGAGCCTGCCTCTGCTCTGTGAGGGTCACAAGGAGACACACAGGGAGAGTCTACACAGCGGGGAGGAGCTGGGTTGGATTCAGATGTGGATTGGAGTCCAGGTTTTGTTCTGTACTTGCTGTGTGAATTTGGCCAGGTCACTACACCTCTCTGAGCCTCAGTTTCCTCATCTGCAGAATGGGAATACAAGAGTATCTGCCTCACAGGGTGGCCCGGAGGAAACCCAGTCTCCTGCCTGGCACTCTGCGTGGACCCCGCCAAGAGCAGCTGTTGTCATAACCGTTAATGTTGACGATGGCAACGACAGCGACACACAGCACGCGATGCAGGCCTTGCTCTGCAGCTCGGCCGATGCTTTGGGAACAGGCCTGGGGAAGGCAGCTTCTTGCTGTGAAACCCACAGACGGCTCAGCCTCGGAACGCTGCAGGGAGAGCTCCACGGCGCCGTCCGTCTCACGCCTCTGAGCCTCGTCTGCGCCTTCATGTAGAACTTCAGTGGTTTTTCAAAGAAAACCCCGGTGTGAGGGTCGTGATCTGCTGGGAACGCCCTGAGGCCGCCGCTTTTCTTCTCCGTGCACCTGCCCAGGTGTTCGCCCAGGATCGTCACCTCCGCTCCATTCTGATGAGGCTCTGGCCCCTCGGGAGGTCTTCTGGCCTCTGCCGCTCATTTCTTCAAAAGCGCTGGGGCCCTAGCCCTGCTCCCGGTGGTCCTGAATTCTGGCGGGTCATTGAGAGGGGACGGTGGCCCAGTGGCTTCCGCCTCGAGCTAGCTCAGCTGCCTGGATTTGAGGTCGTGGGCGCCTGTTTGGAGCCCTGTGTGATGTGCACGCCCAGGGGTTGGGTGTTTGCGGCCCACCTTTCTGCAGGTGGACGGCGCCTCCCCTTGGGATCCCTCGGGAAAATCTCCGGCAGCCCCAGGGAGCTTGCACTCCCGCTGGCTCAGGCCCACCTCCTGTCTGGCAGCTGGAAGGGACAGCCCAAGCCAGGGGTTTGCAAACCGCATCATAGCTGTGGAGCACTTTTCGCAAATAAACCTCTACCTGGAAAAAATCCAATATGGAAAATAGACCACAGCCGAAGGGGCCTGGCCCAGGCGGGACTTAGGGGTCAGGGTGTGTCCTCACACCTGGGCCCCGCTTGGCTGAGGACCTTTTCCGGAATCCTCATTTTATAGATGAGAAAACAGAGGCTGAGGGTGGGGGCCAGAAGGCAGGACTCAAACCGCTGTACGCAGATGTCCTGTCCCAGCTGTCCATCCCCTGCCCCAGCCCAGAGGTTCTGGAGGGGTGCCCAGACTTTTCTTTTTTTTTAAAGTTTTTGGCGCCGAAGGGGCCTGGCCCAGGCGGGACTTAGGGGTCAGGGTGTGTCCTCACACCTGGGCCCCGCTTGGCTGAGGACCTTTTCCGGAATCCTCATTTTATAGATGAGAAAACAGAGGCTGAGGGTGGGGGCCAGAAGGCAGGACTCAAACCGCTGTACGCAGATGTCCTGTCCCAGCTGTCCATCCCCTGCCCCAGCCCAGAGGTTCTGGAGGGGTGCCCAGACTTTTCTTTTTTTTTCTTTTTTTTTAAAGTTTTTGGCCACATTCCACAGCATGTGGGATCTTAGTTCCCTGACCAGGGATCGAACCCACGCCTCCTGCATTGGAAGGCAGAGTCTTAACCACTGGACCGCTGGGGAAGTCCCCCAGACTTTTCTTTAAAGCTCTGCACGAGTTCCTCTCAAGCAGTCAGGATGGCAAACACGGAGCTCTGTCTTAAGCCGAGTCTGCAGATTCTGCAAGTCTGAGACCAGAAGCAACTCCAGAGCTCATCACGGGCGCTTCTACCCGTGGAGGACTTGGAGCAGGGGCTCTTTGCAAAGCCAGACCAGGTGTTCTCAGGGAACCCTCTCCCGGCCCCCCCGAGACTGAACTTGAATCTCTGGAGACATCAGCTAGGCTCAGGCAGCCCCACCTCTGGCTTCTGGCTGCAGGACCCCATCCCACCCAAAGGTCTGGGGTGCTGGAGTTGGGCGGGCTCGCTAACCCCCGGACTGCCAGTCGCCTCTGCTGGAACGTTCTGGCATTTTGGACCAGGCCCCCCCCCTGCGCTGACAACTGCCGCTCAGACCAGCCTCCTCCAGCCCCCGTGTGGGCGCAGCTCCTGCGTTCTTCCTGCTTCTTGTTCGTCTCCTCATGTTGTGAGGGTTATAAAATGAAAACCCAGTGAAGGGTGACAGATTGCAAGCAGAGAATTTCTGGATGCTTAATGCAAATTACCTACTGTCTTAGCACATCCAATATGCAAATTGCCTCCCTCCCCCTCTGGTGGGGGAGGGGAGAGGAGCCCCCTCCTCGGAGGTGGTGAGCTGTTAGTACCGGAATATCAAATACTATCAAGACGGCTTTTAACATGTCATGCTCCGCTTCCCGACACGTAATGAATCAATGGGAAAGGAGATTTCTATTGGGAAAAGCGTGCTTTATGGAAGGAAGGTTGATACACACGCACGCTGGCCCCCTGCCCCTCCACTGCCTCTCCTCCTTCGTAAAAGCAGCTAAAGGGAAACCCATTCAAGGTACAGTTGGTGAAATGTAAGGTCATGAACTGGGGCGGAGGGCGCAGAAAGAGACAAGGGAATACCCCCCCGCGCCCCCCGCCCAAATCACCTCTTTGTGGCTCTGGGCCACATCGTCCCCTCTGCTCTCTGAGTCTCGGTGGAGGGCTCCTCATTCCCAGGCCACAGTCGGCCGCCTGGGGGTGGGGGTGGCCTGAGCGTTTCCGGCCGGGGAGCCTCTAAAGCTCCCCATGCAGGAGGTCTGGACGGTGCTCCCGGGCTGCTCAGGCGATGGAGGGGGGCCTGTTCTGTGTGCCCAGGAAGGCTGGGGCAAGGAAGGTACCAGAGAGGGAGAGGGCGGGCGTGGGTGACTCCTCACAGGCCTGCACAGGACAGGAGTGGCCAGAGGGCCACGCTGGCCAGAGGAAAGTGGGGTGCTGCGGGGTACTTCTGCGGCTCCGCCCACAGTCCTGCTGCTGAGGGACCCCCACACCTGGGCCCGACGCTGGCTCTGCCAGGCGGAGTGCAGCAGGCCCTGTGGGAGGACCGGTCTGCAAGCCGACGGTGCTGACGTGGCCTGAACAGGACGCTCACCCTAATGACCTCCCAGAGCTGGGCAGCTAACGCTAATCTGAACAATCAGAAGGAATTGGTGACAACAGCATGGGCCACGCTTTGGAGAGCATCCTCTGATGAGCGATTCAGCCAAGAGGCAGCCAGCCGCTGGGAAGAGTGTAACTGAGATCTGGAGGAGGGGGATGGGGAAGGTATGGCGGTGAATCCTCCACCCCCACCCCTGCCTGGGGCCAGCTGCCAGCTGAGGGCCACTTGGCTTATGCCTGCTCCATCCCAGCCTTGTGGGGGGTTGTAGGTGGAGAGCTTTGGCCAGGTAGGCTTAACTTGACCCCAGTTTGAGCTGCCCTGTCACTCTGTTATGGACAGAATTGTGTACCCCCCCAAAATTCTTAGGTTGAAACCCTAACCTCCAATTTGAGTATATTTGGAGATAGGGCCTGTTGGAAGATAATTAAGGTTAAATGAGGTCCTAAGGGTGGGTCCTAATCCAACAGAACTGGTGTCCTTATAAGAAGAGGAAGAGACACGAGGGGCGAGCACACAGAGGAAAGGTCATGTGAGGACACAGCGGGACACAGCGAGAAGGCGGCCGTCTGCAAGCCAAGGGGAGAGGCCTCAACAGAAACCACCCCTGCCCACATCTTGATCTTGAACTTCCAGCCTCCAGAACTGTGAGAAGTAAATTCCTATGGCTTAAGCTGCCCAATCTGTGGTGTTTCTGTTATGGGAGCCCCAGCTGACATCAGGGTTCAGGCCTGAGCCCTACATGCCCCTGGGAGAGACCCACCCTGCCCTTGTGCTGCACACGTTGGGTGTGTATGTTTGAGGGGCACTGAGATCTTTCCAGAATGCCTCCTTTTGAAACCGAGCAGGACCCTGTGGGGCTCCTGGGCACAGAAACCTTTCTGTCCCCCATTTCTTGTTTGTAGGGAGCAGACTCCAGCTTCCACGACCTTCCCTGAGTTCCAAAGGGCAGATTTGAACAGTTGCTAAACAAGGGACGCTGTGGAGACTATAAAGGATTCGAAACCGATCGGGGCCCTGTGGGGCTCCCGGGCACGGAGGCTTTTTTGTCCCCCATTTCTAGTAGGCAAGACTCTAGCCTCCATGACCTTCCCTGAGTTCCAAAGGGCAGATTTGAACAGTTGCTAAACAAGGGAGGAGCAGCCAAGAAACCACCTGAGGCCAGATTAGAGGAACCAGAGAAGCTCGTCAAGAGACTACCTGAGACCAGATTGGAGGGGTGCAGCCCCTGCACACACTCTAATCTTCTCAGCAACCCCATGCTTGAACTATTGCTATCAAACTCCTCATCAAATCCTCCTGGGTTGGGACACAGAGTTTTTCGGAGCAGGAGCCCGCCGTGCCCCGCTTTGCCTGGCAAAGCAATAAAGCTATTCTTTTCTACTTCACCCAGAACTCTGTTTCCGAGATTCGATTAGGCGCCGGCGCACAGAGGCTGAGCTTTGGCATCCCTTTCGCCGCCGCTTAAAATCTTACCCTTCCATCCAGCACATGCCAGCTCAAGCCTCACCTCCCCCTGGAGGCCCTCCTGCTTACTCTAGCTCTCGTCCCCACTGGAGCCAGAGTCTGACTCATGGGGACAGGATGCTATCGAGGGGACCTCCTCTATCCCCCATGCTTCGAACGATGCCTGGCACATAGCAGATGCTCAGCGAAGACTGGTGGCGTGAATAAACGAATGGGTGGTTTCTCAGTCACTCACACCCTCTCCAGCACTGCTTCCTTTTTGTTTCATTCATCCATTAATTCCCCCAATGACCTGTAAGCAGAGCTCACATCTCAATAATAATAACAAAAATAATATTTACTGAACCGACACTACCTGCTAGGCATTGTGCTAGGTTCTTTATATGTTGACTCCATTATAAAAAGAAATAAATCACAATAATATCTACCCTTGATTGAGTACCTACTGCGGACAGGGCACTGGGCAGTGGTTCTCCAAGGGTGGTCCCAGCTGCCGTAAAATCACCTGGAAATATGTTAGAAATGCACATTACCAGGGCCCACCCAGCCCTACGATGATTCAGAAACTCTGGGGAGGAGGCTCAGATCTGTGTCCTACCCTCCAGGGGAATCGATGCTGGCTCAAATTTGAGACCCATTGGTCTAGAGATTACGTCTCTCATCTCTCAATGATCCTTTGAGGCCGAATTATTGTCCCGTTTTATTAATGTGAGAACCAAGACTCAGGAAAGTTGTGTAACTTGCCCAAGGTCACTCAGCAGGTAAGTGGGGGTGGGGAGGGGTTGCGGTTTCCACTGAGCCATCTGCCTCGGATGGGTCTTCCAAGCCCGCATCTGCCTCGGATGGGTCTTCCAAGCCCGCATCCCTCCTGGACCAAGGAATGGCCGGATGGTTAATCACGGGCCGGGGAGGGAGGGCTCCTCCCATCAGAAGGCCGAGATTCTTTCTACTCACTTCACTTCCTAGACAGAGGGATTCCGCGATTTCCCGGGGGCTGGTGAGTGTGCAGGAAACCCAGACCCCCTGGGGCTAGGCCAGGTTCTGTTCCCCTCCCCCACCCCGCCTCCGCCCACCAAGCTGTCTCCTTCTGACTGCCTCAGAAGGGCCAGGTGGGCTGGAGACAGGAGGGGCAGAAGTTCTAAAGCCCCTGGCTCTTCCCTCATGATCTGCCTCACTCAGGGCTGGGCCAGGTGGGCAGCCAGGCCGGAATGTGCGGCCACTCAGACCAGCTGGCCGGGCCATCCAGACCAGGGCAGAGGAAGCTTGCCTGGGGCCTCCCAAGGGCAGGGCAGGAAGTGAGAGGCAGGGCCTGCTGTGCACCTGCTCTTGGAGGAGAAGAAGCGAGAGAAGGTGGGAGGCCCGTGGGAGAACATCTCAGCATCTGAACCTGGGCCGCTGGGCTTCCCGGAGGGGTCCCCGGCCTTGTTCGCCGAAGCCCACCGGGGTGAGTTATGGGAAATTTCTATGAAAGACAGGGAGCCCGAAGAAAGACTCTTCCCAGAGAACATGGGAATCATGGGAGCAGTGTTTGGCTCCTTGTCTGCATTTCCAGTCATTGGAGGTTGGATGGGGTGGGGAGGGGACACCGAGTCACAGACGGGGGTGGGATGTGTGTGGGGGGCCCAGAGGTGGTCTTCTTGGTTGGCCTCTGAAGCCTCAAATGTTGCTTCCCGAGGTGGCTGCCCCAGGCAGTGGTAGAACTTTCCTGAAGGGCAGGGAGAACCTCCGAGCTCAGTGCCTGGCTAGCTGTACGGGAGGGAGGGGGCTGAGATTCAGGAACATGCAGAGCCCGTCGGGGGTGGGGGACTTCCCTGGCGGTCCAGTGGTTAAGACTTTGCACTTCCACTGCAGGGGGCATGGGTTTGATCCCTGGTCGGGGAACTAAGATCCCACGTGCTGCGTGACAAAATAAATAAGTAAGTAAATAAATAAATAGATAAAATATTTAAAAAAGCAAAACAAAACAGAGCCTGTGGGAGACAGGCCGGCAGGACCACGCTGGCCAGGGGTCAGGGGCCCCAGTGGCTGCAGCTCTTTTCCTCACATGCACGTGATCTTGGGAAGATCTTTGATTCCTCTTGGCCTCCGTTTCCTCATCTGTAAAATGGGTGCCTCCCACTGGTTCACCTGATGACACATCTCTGTTCCCCAAGGGACTTCAAAGACACAAGTGGGTCCCACACCCCGGATCCCGATTCGGTGGCGTCTGCAGGAGATCTGAGTCAGGACAGGGTTGAGGGTCCCGAGTGGGATGACCCTTTCTGCTCTGAAACGTCATGCCTAGAACACTTTGGAAAGGAATCAGACGGTCAGAAAGGCCTACTCTGGAAGGCCCCTCACCCTGAGGCAGCCCCAGGAGCTGGTGAGAGCAAGCTGCCTGCCCTCTTTTTCTCTGTGGGGCTGTAACTTCTGGAAGGATGATAGGCACGTCGGCTGGAGCTTGGGTCACCACGGTAACAGCACAGGTGGCGCCTGCCGGGATGGACATTTGGCTTTCTTTGCGCAGGAAGAGATTTCTTGGTGCTGTGTCGAGCAGGTGACAAGTGGCACGTTGGTGACAAAGAAAATCCCCCCACCTCCCGACAGAGGCTTTTGGGGGGCCTTTCTCTTGGCCCCCAGCAGCCTGCGCTCATCCAGTGCTCCCACCCGGGGACTCCACTCTCCGTAAAGACCCACACAGAGGTGACTGTTTAACTGCTGTCCAGACAGGTCCCCTTGGAGACGGAAACGGGCACTGTGATAATTTGTCTGGACAGTGGTGTCACCTGGACGCTCCCAGGCAACCTGGACCTGTGGTCACCCTACAGAGGAACCACGTGAGAGAGGTGGGCAGGAGAGGGGCCGCCAGACGCCTCTCCAGGAGTGAAGGAGCGCGTTTGGATGCCTCCCGGTTGTTGACACTAGAAGGCTGTCTCCATGGCAACAAGGTCAATGGGAAATGGGAGCCACGTTGGTTTAATTTTCACTGTATTCTTGTTGACAGGAGTAAAGGCCCGGCTTCTGATTTCTTGGTTCAACTGGATAAAATTTTCATTAGATTTAACTTCTCGTATCCAGACACCCACATATGATTCAATTTCCCCATCTCACCCTCAGCTCATTCTCCTACTGGTCCTGAGGAAACATTTTCAGAAATCTCATTTCGAGGAGTGTGGAGGCCGAGCGGGGACAGGATGGCGTGTGCGCGCGTGGGGCCGCATGGGCTGTGTCCCCAGTGGGCTCGTAATTCCTGGTTCTGAATGTCAGGGATGTGGGACATAAGAACCCCCTTTCCATCTTTTTTTTTTTTTTTTTTTTTTTTTT
>NC_041216.1:26588515-26626106 GCF_002837175.3 Physeter macrocephalus
CGCGGACCGGGACACGAACCCGTGTCCCCTGCATCGGCAGGCGGACTCTCAACCGCTGCGCCACCAGGGAAGCCCCCCGCTTTTCCATCTTTTACCAGGAGGCATCGGCTTCGTTCCGACAGTGAACAAGCCCAGGGAAAGGCAGAGGGTCTGAGGACTTCTTCCAGGTGGGAGGGACCTCGGAGGTGAGGAGCTGGGAGAAGAGCTTCCCAATTGGGAGCTGATTTGGGCCGTTTAGGCCGCACCAGCAGGAAATTCAGGCCACGTGGGGATGGAGCTCCCCGTACCTCTGCACTTGACCTCCCAGGCAATCTCCTGGAAGCTCAGTGGCATAAAAAGTGGCCTTGGCTGAGTGTTTCTGCGCCGGCCCCGCTCACTGGGCCAAGGATGTGCCTTGTGGAGCGATCTGAGTCTCACAGAATCTCCTGATTTGCTGAGTGGCATTGTTACCGAGGCCGGGAATTCTTTGCCCTGTAGTGAGAGCGTGAGTGTGCTTGAAGTTCTCTGATCGTCTAGCAATGTTGGATGTTGGATGGAAGCCCAATTTGGCAGGGGGGGAGAAGCAGCTTTAGCCATTCTCCCACATCTGGGAACCACGTGGGCTCTGAATTCTCTTCTCTTTTGGGCTCGACTGCAGCCTCTTCTCCCAGGCTCTGCCCAGGGGCAGAGGTGGCAGGAGTGACCACTTGTCCGCCAGCCCCTCCGGGCCACTAGCAGCAGGGGCAGGGGACCAGGTTTTTGGGTTCTGGAGGGTCTCCGTCTTGCTTCTGGGAGACCCTGGACTCCGATCCCTCCTCCGTGTGCCCGGAGGTGGTGCCTGCAGAGAGGCAGGTCGCCCTAGAAAGGGTTAGCTGTCTCTCGGCTCCTACCAGAACCTTCAATTTTCAAAGAGAAGCTGAAAATCTGGAGATTAAAATGTTGGCAACAAATTCTAAGTTTAACAAAATCACCCCCCAGCATGAGCAGGGCTGTGTCAGCTCTGGGAGGCCGTCAGGCACAACCTCCCCCCCAGCACGGAGGGGGCCCCCATCAAAGCTCCTGGAATTAGTGGATGGCAGAGCCGGAGCAGGGGAATTCTGTAACAGCAGGGGGTGCACGGCGCCCAGGTGGCCCTGAGGGGGCAAGTAGCCAGGGAGCGACAGGAAATCAAAATCAGTATTTCTCTTTTAGCTCTCTGATTTGGGGGACAAACCAGCTAAATAAAATTTAGCCCAAGGGAGAAAGGCACATTTGCAAAACAAGTCTGGATCCTCCCAGCAGAGCAGGAAAAGGAAGTAATCCCTATTTAAAACCAGCCTATCCTACTAAGTGAAGTAAGCCAGGCAGAGAAGGACAAATATGGTATGATATCGCATATATGTGGAATCTCAAAAAAAAAAAAAAAAAGGAACAAATGAACTTATTTACAAAACAGAAAGAGACTCACAGACATAGAAAACAAACTCCTGGTAACCAAAGGGGAAAGTGGGGGGAGGGATAAATTAGGAGTTTGGGATTAACATATACACACGACTACATATAAAATAGATCACCAACTAGGACCTACTGCATAGCACAGGGAACTCTACTCAATATTTTGTAGTAACCTATAAGGGAAAAGAGTCTGACAAAAAGAATAGATATGTATATATGTATACATTTGAACCCCTGTGCCGTATACCTAAAACTAACACAACATTGTAAAGCAACTATACTTCAATTACAGAAAAAAAATCAGCCTTGCCTCTTCCTGCCTCTCCACTGCCTGCTCTCCCCTGTGCCAGGCTGGGAGGTGCCCGGGAGGCGTCCTAGAGAGAGTGGGAGATGTAAGGAGACCCACCTTGCCTGCTCTGCATCTCTGCAGCTCCTAACCAAAGAGACAAGCAAGACGGACAGGGAAATCCTCCCCAGGCCCTTGTGTACTGAACCGCCTCCCTCCGTGACTCCAAATCCAGCTGACACAGGCAGAAGGCGGGCAGAACCTCTGGGCCTCCCAGGCTTCATCCACGGATTAACGCCTGTGCACTGAGGGAAAGAGCTGCGGGCCCGGGCCCTGGGCCCACCACGGGGATGCAGATGTGCCTCCCTTTATGGGGCTCCAGGGTTTCTCATGACTTCAAGTCAGTAAGTGTCTGGCAAGACCCCATTATGTGCCTGACGCTAACATCTAACTTTCAACCCAAGGGAACTTCTAGGGTTGGTACCATGTCTTGATCCAGAGTCTATGGAAAGACTTCACGGGGTCCTGAAACACCCAGAAGTGATACACCCTACTCTTTGCACAAGTTCAAGATCGGCATTGCCTCCGGTGCCAGACTCACTTCCACACGGATCTGAGAAGCAGCTGATGCCCAAAGAGGCCTGTGGCCCCCAAAAGGGGCCGACCCTGATCTCTGCAACAGGGCTCCTTGGCTGGCTTCTCGCTGGAAACTGCATTAGGCTAGGATCTCTCAAAAAGCAGGAGAATCTTGCTTGTTAAAAAATTCAGATTCCTGGGACGTCCCTGGCAGCCTAGTGGTTAGGAGTCCGCGCTTTCACTGCCCTGGCCCGGGTTCAGTCCCTGGTCAGGGAACTGAGACCCCCGCAAGCTTCATGGCAAAAAAAAAAAAAAAAAAAAAAAAAATCAGATTCCTAAAGCCCTGCCTTTTATCAACCTGCCCCGGAGGTTCTGATATGGGCCACTGCTCCCGGCACTGAGCCCATGTCTGTGCCCAGGCTCTGCAGGCCTTGAAGGACTGGCGGGGGGCGGGTGGGTAGCGAGAGGTGGGGGAACCACGGCTGCTCTGGCTTCCCTGAGCCCCCGTGGTGGGCGGCCTGGAGGTGCACACGCTCAGCCCTGACTCCCGGTCTCTCACTCCTACCCTGAGTCTAACTCCAGAGATGGGAACACTGGAAAAGGCTGCTAATTGAATATTTCTGGCCAAAGAAACCTTCCAGCCCTGGGTGACAACAGCTTCCCCTTTCCCTGGACTGATCTACCCCCCACCTTTCCCTCCCAACTCACGGTGCCCCCGCGTGCAGCTCCTTGGGGACAGCACCTATGCCACTTGCTTTGCAAGTGCCCCTCCATCACCCAGACTGAGACTTGAAGCACGCGTTCCTGGTCACGGGCGAAGCCGCCAGCCCCTCCACCTGCAACCGGCCAGGCGATGCCTGATCAGGATAGACCGCGTGGGAGAGGGGGCTCCCTAGGGCCCCCTTCTGTCTGTTCCAGCCCCCCCATCCCCCTCCCCGATCCAGAATCACGGAGCAGGTTCCCGGCACCGGGTCCACGGGCAGGGGTGGGTCGTGCCCCCTGCCTGCCTGCTCCCATCCCAGCCTGGGGGGTGGGACGCCTCCGGAGAGGTCACGTCTCTGAGCCGCTCTGCTGCTGCAGGCCACCAGGTGGCGCTAGTCGACCAGGAACCGGTTTGGTGTGGGCCCCCAGAAAGGCAAGCCTTTGTTGATTTTACTTCTTGATGTTCTATAATCACCAGGATGACAATCTAAGCAAAAAGGCAAAACAAATAAACACCGCCCCTCTTACTGGGTCTTTGGTCTTTGTCTGGAAAATGATGAAAAAACAACAGGCGCCTTGACATACAACCTGAGGCTTGGGTGTGGCAACAGTGAGGTCAGCCGGGCAGGCGGAGGAAGGGCTGGGGGCTCTGCAGACGGAGGGACCTCACTGTTGGCTTAACCTGCGGGGCGAGTAGCTCCTGGAAGACGCCTCTGAGAACCAGCCTGTTCCTTTTGGTCTCCACCGCAGCAGCCACGTCTCGGCATGGGGGTTCCTGTCTCCAGCCACCCTGCCTTTGCCGGATCCCTGTGGCTTGCTGTCCCGGCCTCACCGAGGCACAGAGGCTGTGCTCCTGCGGAGGGCGCACGGGGAGGGGCTGACACCCTGGCTTCTGGGACACCTACAGGCTGCAGGAGCCCAGGGACCAAGGGGACTGGGAGAACTGAGGATTTCGGGGAGCTGGGGGGGCACACTTGAGCCCCACACTCAACTTGGGCTCCACCCACCATCAACATGGTCTTCACCTTGTACTTGACTTGGTCTTTGCACACCTCACTCGACATGGCCTCCCTCCCCACACTGAACATGGATGGCCTCCACCCTCACTACCAACAAGGCCTCCACCCCTCTCCACACACAGCATGGCCTCCATCCCGCCTACCAACATGGACTTTATCACTTCATTCTTGACGTAACTTCCTGCCTCTCACTCAGCACGGCTTCCTCAGTATGGCCTCCACTCCCGTATACGCAACGTGACTTCCGCCTCCTCCCCGTCACCGTGACCTCTACCACCTCATACTCAGCCTGGCCTCTACCCCCGCCCTGAGCACGGCTCCGCGCCTTTGTGCGCCCATGACATCTACGCCCCTCCCTCCATGCGATTTCCATCACTTCGCACTCAGTGCGCCCTTTAAGCCTCAAACGTGAGGCTCACTGCAGTCACCTCAGCGCCACACCTGTGTGTGCCCCGCCTGCCCCTTCCTTCGTGCTGCTCACCCAGCCTCCCTGCCTCCCGTCTGTCCCGCACGTTCCTCCAGGCCAGGGGGACAGGGAGCCTGGATCTCCTGAATGTCTGGGCGCTTGAAGGCAGAGCCATGTATTCTGCTCTCAGGCCGTCTGCTTCGGGCCCCTCAGCCGGTCTGGCCTCTTGGGTTTGTCTTCCTGAGGGCAGGGCCTGGGCTTTTCCCCACCTGGCAGCCTCCGCAGGGCTGGCACTGGGCTGAGCTCAGGGCAGAGGTTCTAGAAGCCTGTTCTGGTTCGGTGTTGGTGGCGCAGGGGTGTCCGAGGGACCGTCCAGCTGGTCTTTGCCCTCAGCACAGGGCTTGGTAGGGGCTGAGCGCTCAAACTCAAGGGAGAGGACCGGCCTTCTGGCTCCGATGCAGCCCCCACGCCTACATACTGTGTGTCCACGATGTCGTTTGACAGTCTCGGGGTCGCAGGGAAGGGCCCACGATCACTCCCGCCCTGAAGGAGGACGGTGCTGCTCAGAGAGCTGGGGTGACCTGTGCTAGGCCGCTTGCTGGTCAGAGGAGGAGCTGGGACCCCCCTCCCCGCTCCCAGGTCTGTCCATCTACCCATCGCCCCGTCCTCACTGCCGCTTCACCCACTTTCAGGGGGAGGGTCAGGCACTTGCTCTGGCCCAGGCAGTGCCGGTGTCCCCTCCTGAGCCGGGTGGGGGACGGTGGTGGTGTGTTGAAGGGCTCTTGGAGAGAGCCTTGGGGCTGGAGGGGCTAGAAAACTGAGCGCTGCCCCGCTGACTCACACGTGCGTCCCCGCGCCTGTCCCCGTGGGTGGCGGGCCGTGTGTGCATGTGTGCACTGATGTGTGCACGGACATCGGCACGGGCGCTGCCCAGCCAGCTCTCCTGCTTTGCCCACCCAGTGCCACTGAGGCCCCGGGACCCCTGAGCAATGACAGAGGGGCTCCAGGAAGGCAGCGAGAGCAGAGCCAAGCCCAGAGGTAGCCGGTGGAGCCGCCAGTGGCCTCTGGGCCCAGGGAGGCCTGCGGGGGGGGCCCAGGCCTTGCTGGGCGATGCAGGGCCACCTGGCCAGCTAGGGCGCTCCAAGCAGAGCCCCAGGGAGAGGGGGACAGCTGGGGAAGGGCTGAGAACACAGCTTAAATCTCACGCCCTCATCCCTCACTCTGGAGGGAAAAACCTCACCACCTGCTAGCTGGGAAGCGGCTGGCATCCCGTCCCCTCGTGGGCTGCCAAGGAATGGGGCAGGGCAGAAAGCCGCGGCGCTCAGAGTTGAGGGTCCACTCCGAGGGAGCTGGCTCCATCTGGCTCCCTGAGGGCGGAGGGTTCGGGCCACCGTGGCTCGGGGCTGCCGAGGATCACTGAGCACGTTTCCCGCCAGGCTGGCGGGACCGAGGCACAGAGCTTGTCTTGCCCATCACGCTTCCTACTCAAGGTTGACCCGGGAGGAGCGGATCCCACCTGCCCAGCCCCCGCTCGCACTATGGCCGTTCGCCGGGTCCAAAGCGGGTGGTCTCTCAGACCGGCTGCGCTGGAACATACCCTGGAGTTTCCAGGATGAGACGTGCTGACCTTTAGATCATGTTCACTTGAGTTCTATAAACTCCAACCCTCAGACGGACGGGACCCGGGGCAATCATCCTCAGGCCTTGAGCCGAGCTGAGCTGAGCAATTCTCAGCTGAGGCCTTACAGGAGGCACCCTAGGCTGCACTTGGCTCTACTCAGCCCTGAAGGACTCACATGCAGAACGCCGTTCCCCAAAGGAAGTTAGGATGGTAGTGCTTAGAAAAGACTATACTTCCCAGACTCCCTTGCCAACGAGCGGTGACCCTGTGACCAAATTCTAGCCAATGATATATGAGTGGAAGTGTTGTGTGCCACTTCTGGTCCCCGTCCTTAAAGGGATGAAGTTTGCCCTCCACCTTCTCTTCTTCCCTTCCCTCTGGTTGGAATGCAGTTATGATGGCAGGTGCTGGAGCAGCCATCTTGGACCACATAAAGAGGGCAACGCCCTAGGGATGGCAGATCAACCAGCTGGAAGGAGCCTGCGTGGCTGATCTGATCCCTGACACTGTGAGGCTGCCCTTTCCACCCTGAATTTCTCTGTGAAAGAGAAATAAGCTTTAAGCCACTATTCTTTTTGTCTTTGTCACAGCGGCAGGACCCGTATTCTAAATACCACAGAATGGACTGCAAAAGACGGGAAGCATTGTTGGAAATATACCGGGAATTCCTATCAGATATCTTAATTCTTTCTCCCTTGTCTTTGTTTTTTGTGTTTTGTTTTTTTTAGTCTGGAGGAGGCATCCCTCAGTTTGCAGGTTGAAGGGAAGCCCCCATAGGACTAAAGGGCACCCCTGCAAGAATCAAGGTGGGGTTCTTGGAATCAGTCTGGCTCAGAAGTTGGGGTCTGTGGGATCTCCCCACCCCATCGTCAACAGGTGAGGCGAAGGCTGAGAAGCAGAGTCTCACTTCACCACGGATGAGCACAACATTTTGATTAAACCACTGACAACTCTGCTGCAGGGCAGAGAAATTTGGAAACATCAGGAAGTCAACCTGTGAAGTCTTTGAAGGAATGTGATTTATGTGAAAATGTGATGAAACTAATGTGTTTGGCTCCAGCGCTGGGGTGGCGCGCCTGATTGTGGAACCCAATCTGACGCCTTCCTGGCTCCCAGCATACCTCTGCTTTCCCCGAACACGGGTAGCTGGTGCCCTGTGTGTGTTCCAAACCCAATCGGCATCTAAAGCTTTTATTGGAGCCGTATTTCCCGGGCTGTGTTTCCGGGCTGTTCATGTCTAACCAGAGCTACAGACACACACACACACACACACACACACACACACACACACACACACGCACACCCTGAGTGACTGCACCACGCTGCTCTCGTGTCTGGACACCAGACACCCAAGTGTGATTAGCTTTATGGGGTGTTTGCTGTAGTTTTACATAATTTCCTTGGTGCACTGCATTCACGGTTCCCTCCAGTTAAGCATCAGAGGAGGACCGGGGTCTGGTTTCCAGCCCCTGCGGTTCACGGCTTCATCCCCTTTGCCTGCTGTGGGAGGTGGCATTCCTGTTGGACTCAGGCAGGCTCCTGTGTGGGAGGAGGCCTTTTCCCAGGCGGGGCCGCTTCTGAGGATGGGGGCTGTTGTGAGGGGGTGGAGGCGATGAGGGGAGAAAAAGGAAGCAGCTCAGATAAAAGAATGGGAGGGCAAGGGACCACAGGGTGGCTTACAAGAAAACGGCCATCGGTGTGTGTTGAGAGGTGTTAGGAGGGTCCAGGCCAGAACCTCTGCCTGGGGTGGCCACCTTGAAAGGTATCTCTTCCCTCGGGAACATCCCCTTGGCTAATCTCTGGCTAACTCGGTCTCTGGAACCTCCCAGGACATGGGATGAAACAGTGGCTTCAGCGCCTCGGACCCGGGTCTGCAGAGGCCCAGGAGCCAAGCTGGGCCCCTCGGAGGTGGCCGGATGCTGCTGGTCTTGGTACGGAGACCGCTGGATTCTTTCTCTCACTTTCCAGAAAGGGAACTAGGGTTCCGAGAGGGTGAGTGATTGGCCTGAGGTCACACAGCGAAGCAGTCACAGAGCCAGGTGCGTACCTGCAGCTCCTGGCTGCCCGGACTCGACTGGCCTGGCAGGGTGGTGCCAGTGCCAGAGGTTATATCAGAGCCATTGCTCCACCCAGCCAAGGCTCTGCCAAGAGGAAGTGTGGGCAGCTCTGGGGGAGGAAACCCAAGGTCAAGTACAAGCCCTGCACATTTAGACACCACGGAATGGAAGGCATGGGTGGGCGGGGCGCAGAGCAGACCCAGCACCACTGCCCTGCTCCCCAGCCCCGGGGCTGGCCTTGGAGGGGTGCCACTGGGCAGCTCTGGCTCTCAGGGCCTGGACACCGGGGGGCCTCTGTCAGGCGCTCAGGCCCCTGCGGAGAGTGGATCAAGCTGGGCCCGGCCACGCTTAGCCAGCCCCCTCACAGATATTTACAGAGAGCCTTCCATGTGCCAGCGCGGAGCGGGGTCCTGAGGAGCGGCAGGTAGGAAAGGTTCACGGGAATTAGCTGGGATGTTTCCCAAGTTTCTGGGTCCTCCGCAGAGCTCTGAAGAGGCTTGCGTGTCCCCCTCTGGTTAAGGAGGCTGACTTCATTCTGATGTCTCCCTGGGGGTCTCGGTGGTGGAGTCCCGGTTGGGTGGTCTGGGAGGGCCGGTGGAAGAGGCACTCTTTGGGCTAAGGGCGGAAGGATGAGGTGGGGTAGCAGGTGGGGGGGCGGGGGGACAGCCAGGCAAGGGGAGGAGAGACGGCCGCTCTGGTGGAGGGACCACCCGTCAGGAAGCCCCAGGAGGGCAGGGGCAGCGGCGCGGGGTCCGCAGGTGGCTAAGCTGCGGGCGCACCCCGCAGCTCAAGCTCCGTCCTGAGGGCAACAGGTGGCTTCAACAGGGCGGCTCTGGTCAGAGCTGAAGTTGAGGGGGGTTCCACCGGGCACAGCCTGAGCCTGGAAGGCCCTGGGCCTCCTGGCTTTAGTTCCTGGTGGCGGCAGCAAGGCCAAGCTGGCCGGAACCTCCCCATGGGTACACGGCTCAGGAGGACAGCATGGGGGTGGACCTCAGCCTTGGGGTCCAGTCCCCGGGCGGGCTGGACCATCAGCCTATTGGGGGTCCACTTCCCTACTCAGAACCCTGTCCCTCCTGACCCCATCCCCAGCCTTGTGGCTGGTGGGGGGATCCTCCAGCCTGAGCACTGAAGGCTTCTCAGGATGAGCTGGTCACCCAGGTGCCACGTGGCCTCAGCATGGACACTCAGTGACCGGACACCCACTGCGCCCAGGAAAGGACATTTCAGCTGCTCCCTGGGCGTGTTTCCTCCCTGCAGCCCGACTTCCAAGGGGGCCACAGGTTCTGACGGCCCCGTTGACCTGCTCCCTGAGGTCCAGTATGATGACAGGTCTTTGCCCTGAGCCTCAGAGATCAGTGTTCCGGAACCCAGGGCCCTGTGCACTGGACGGCTTTCCCCGGGTCTGTTCTCCCTGAGCCCTCCGTCCAGGCAGCAGGAGAGGCCACGAGAGCGCCCGGCGGCTGCCCGTGGAAACCAGGCACCGGCCATGTCGCGTCTTTCCGGATGTACTCGGTGTTTTGCATTCAGAGATCTGCCCCTGACAGATGCCCCCGACAGCATCGCTTTGATGACAAAATGAAATCCAGCTCAGTTCCCATTATTCGTGTACTTCCCTGTCTGGGAGCCAAGGGTGCCCCGTGTCCAGGAGCAGATGGGCCAAGGGCAGGAGCCTGGCCAGCCTGGCCGCGGGCCTCAGGCCTCTCCCTCCGCAGACTGCCACCGCGCTCCTGTCTGTGGCCTGCGAGGCAGAGGTCCCGGGCGCTCTCCACTCTGTTCCTTGCTCACGGGTTCCTTGCTCTGGGACCCCCTTCTCTCATCTGTAACATGGGCTGACATCTGGGTCCTGGCTGTCGCATAGGGAGCCCCCGAGGACCGGGTGGAATTGGGCAGGGTCCTTGTAAAAGCTAAGTTCACTGTCATCCACGCAGAATGGGGCTCCCACCCCCAGATCCCTAGGCCGCAGAGGACCTCTGGCCCTGCCTGGGTGACCCCGGCCGCGCCTACTCACACATGGGCTTCAGCTGCCCGATGAGCTCCTCCTTCGTCCATTTTGCCCACTCCTTCTTGTCGGTGTTGATGGAGCAGAGGATGGGGCCGCAGGGCTTACCGCAGTCCTCGATGGCCGGGACATTCAGGTAGTGCACCAGGACGATGTCGGGGTTCTGGGGGGAGAGCACAGACACGGGCAGCGTGAGGGTGGTACGGAGCCCGCCCAAGGTCACCTCAGCAGGTACAGACAGGCCGAGCAGCTCCACGCCGGGCTTTCTCAACCTGGGCACCACTCACCCTTGGAACCAGATCACTGTCTGCGGTGGGGGACCAGCCAGCAGCAGCCCGGGCCTCTGGTGAGATGCCATGAAACCCCGCCCCCTCCCCCAAATCTCTAGACATTGCCTGTTACCCCCTGGGGGACAAAACTGGCCCCAGTTGAGACCCACTGCTCTACATGTGGGCGGATTCACGTGTAACTAAGGACCACACACGAAGTTAAATGTATCTCTAGCCCCATGTCCCGGACCTACGCCCACAGCTGCCCCAGCAGCACCGGCCCCTGCTCCGCTCTTCACATGCACTTCCTTGCTGCAGGTCCCTGGACGTCCCTGACAGGTATCACCACCACCCTCTTCTTAAGGGGGAAACGGAGTTCCTAGAGTTTAAGGCACCCACATCTTTTTTTTTTTTTTTTGGCCACCCTGCGTGACATGTGGAACTTCCCTGACCAAGGATCGAACCCGTGCCCCCTGCAGTGGAAGCGCAGAGTCTTAACCACTGGACCACCGGGGAAGTCCAACGCACCCACTTCTAAGGGCTGGATGCCCCTCTGCCCCTCAGCCTGTGGTCTCCCTGCACAAGCATCTCTAAGCATGGCCCAGGAGCTTATGAATGGAAAGAACTCTCCCCGTGAAGATGGTGAAGGCACAGTTTTGTCCCCAAGTGGTTTTATTGAGATGGGGCAGCCTCCTGCCATCAGATCCAATTCAAGGTGACCTGCGTCACTCTCCACCCACCACCAGCTCTGATAGCAACACACCAAGGGGGCCTTTGTGGGGCAGCAGCTTCACTGCAAAGAGCACAGGCCCTTCCGTGGCTTTCCGTGGCTCCCCAGAGGGTGAGGCTGTTTATTGGGTCTTGTCAGGCCTGACAAAGTTGTTAAAAAAAAAAGCAGCCATGTCACTTTATAATGCATCTGAATAAACGCAGAAAAACCTCCTACCCCAATCAGAAAGTATTTCTTGAACCGTAAGGAAATGTGTAATAATATATCAAGGTGCTGCAGGGAACTCTGGAAAAGCCACTTGGAAGGTCCCATCCTGTGCTATTTGCCAGCTACGTCTCCTCGGTTTTTCCCTCTGGATACCCAACCCCGGTCCTGGGTGGGGACGAGGACCCCGGCACGGAGGAGCCTGGGTCTGCGGTCACCTTGCTGGATCTGATCAGAGCAAGAGTAATACGTGCATATGTGACTCAGTCAATGCCTTAATAAATAAAGACCCAAGACGACTCCATGACCGGTGCAGGAAAGTACACTGGTATAATTTTAAAAGATTTTCAATAAGGGTTGAAACGTAAGAGTTTTTTTTCTTGCCGACGCTCAGTTAACCAGGAAATTAAATCAACACGAACAGGAGCTTTCTCGTTAATGGCAGCTTTTCTGGATGGCGGTAATCATGCTCCTTAATAACAATGATAATCCCTGACATCGGCACGGCACTTTATTCTTCTCAAAGCACTTTCTAGCCATTAGCTCGCTGGGTGCCCATGCAAGCTGGGGACGCGGGCTAGGCTGGGCAGGGCGGGGCTGGTCAGGGCTGGTCAGGGCTGGTCAGGGCAGGGCAGGGCAGGGCGCTTTCTGTCTGCAACGAGGAGCCCGAAAGCCCAGTGAAGGTGTGCCTTGGCCAGAGCTGCGTGCCTGGCAATGGACAGAGCTGGGGCTGGAAGCCACAGTTCTGACTCTGCTTTCAGGTCGTGCCGAGACATCTGGTGGCCTCTTTTTGCCCGGGCTAACTGCCTCCCCATCTCATATTTAAATTCGTCCTTGCGATATGCCCAAGAGGCAGGTGGGCTGGGTAGATCTGCCATGCCCGTGGCCTGGATGGGGCAGCCCAGGAGAGGGGGAGCCACCCTCCCTGTGCCCCAGCCCCCTGTTCTTCCTACCGACCAGCACACTGGCCTCCCCGGCCTGGGAGCTCCTGCCTGAGTCTGTGTTTGGCCAGACGGCAGCGTCAGCCACTGTGCAAGACGGAGTAGGGATCAAAGGGATGCGGGGCCCGCAGGCCACTCAGGGCTTCCTCTGGTCACAGCCCCTGGAGCAGGAGGCCAGCCTTGCGGGAGGAAGCCAGGATGCCAGATGTCTGGGAAATGAAAGGCCCTTAGCTTCCTGCCCCACTGCCCCACTGAGCGCAGCCTGGGCGCCTGGAAAAGCTGTGGGAAGCCAGGGTAGTGGGAGGGCAGGCGGGGGCCTGGGAGGCGAAAGGCACAGAAACCATGCACCGAAACCCCCAGAACTTGCGCTCCTGCCCTACAGCACCCAGACTCTCCTATCTCAGGAAGTCCCATTCCTTCCTTCAGGGTCCAGCTGCATTTCTGCATAACCAGCCTCCACCTACTCTTTGAGGACAGGCACAGACTCGCTCGCCGCCTCTTCCTCCAGGAAGCCCTTCTGGATACCTCACCCTCTGTACCTCCACCACAGCAGGGTGGAGATTGGGTAGAGATTGTCTTAATAGTCTGTAAGCCTCCTTTATCTGCTCAGCCACAGGGACAATGCCCGGGAGCTATCACAGCATCTGGCAACACCTGCTGCTCATTTCTTGTTTGTAGAGTTGAATCAGGCTGACTTCGGATCTTCTGTCCTTACCCTTCCCAGACTTGTGCTCAGCTGACACCTGGTTTTAGTTTTCTGTGTCTTCGAAGGGCGGGGCAGCTTCTCTGAACACAGGGTGTTCGTAGGAAGCTAAGAGGCAAGGCTGGTTCTTAACCTTTTCTGGGTCTAAGGCCTCTGAGAATTTGATGAAGGCTGTGGCTTCTCCACTCCCAGCCCAGAACTCCCCAAGGCGCACCAACGCTGCGTTTCAGGAGCGCACAGACCCGGTGGTCCGTGGACCCCACGTCTGTAGCCAGGGACTTAGGGATTCAAGATCCACGGTGGCCCCTTTCAACTCAGGGAATACGCCCAACATGTACATCCCCTTCCCGGGAGCCTCCATCCTGGGCCTTGTGCCTTGATACAATTAGGAGAAAGCCCCAGTCCCTGATGGGATCAAGGAGGCTGGGTCTGGGATTCGGAAATGCAGAAGCAGCCTGCGTCACGCTTTATATTTTTAACACAAATTCCATCCCAGGGCCTGGAGTTCCTGAGGCCTAAACTCCTGAGTTGAATTTTAAATAACGGCTTCCTGGCTTGGGGCTGGTTTTCAGACACAGAGTGATTGAGGTATTTTTGGAAATTGGGGGCACACATCACTTCTTGGCAACGTTGTGATTTTATTCACTAGTTGTACATTTTATTGGGTGTTGCTGGCAGAAAAATATATTAGGCGTAGAGTCCCAATGTTTCAGTTTCATGGGGGGCTCATAACATTGTCAGATCCTCAGGGAGTGCGGAGCTGCCGGCAGGGAGGGGCAGGCTGGCTCCAGGAGACACGAGGACACCCCCCCACCAGACCCACCCAGACTCTCGGCTCTGGAGGGCTGTGGAGCCAGCCTGCCTTCGCCCTCCGCCCCGGGCTGACATCCTCTAATGGCTCCCTGGGGTTTACCACCCAGGTCAGACTTTGCAGGTCGTAGGTCTCATCCAGAGGCTCCTCCCCGGGCTACGGGATGTCCATGAAGATGCAAGAGGCCGTCCCCGTGAGGAGAGGGTGGCCTTGGAAATGACCCCCCCGCCAAATGTCCAGGAGGCCTGTCCCGTGTTAGAGGCCTGGGGGAGCCCGGTAGGGTGGCTGTGGAGGGGAAGCTGTGGATAAGTGAACGTCTCAGAGAACTTCCATAACTTTCTGGAAAGAGCCACGGACTAGGAGACCCCCTCCCTCCCTTTTGGTGCCTCAAGCTCTTCACCTGTAAAAGGACACAGCCTGCCCCCCTCCCCTGCCGGCCATCAGGCTGCAGCAGGGGCCACGATGGGGCCTTGGCGAGGTGCGAAGTCCCATCCGTACAGGGTCCCGGTGTTCTAACTACTGGGTGTCACCAAACCCCGAAACAAATAAAACCCTGGTGTTTTTCCGGAGAGCAGGACCGGAGGCAGCTCCTAGCAGGCGGGCTACCCGCTTACAGCTCGCACTTTCTTGCTGACAGACCGTCTGCCCCGACGTGCCTCTTACTGCCGTGACGCCCCTTCCTCTCCCGGCCTCGCGGCTGGGCCTTCGCAGCGCCCTCCGCCAGCTTCACGGCCTTCGCCCACCACGTTCCGAGGGCTCCTCGATTTCTCCCTCCGGCCCGCCTCCCGGCTCTGCTGCAAGCTCACCTGTCTCACTGCTCACTGACAGCTCCCGTTGGGACCTCAAAACGGCCCGGCTCACGTGGCCCAGCCTGACGGCCGCTCCCCACACCTGGCCCACCCCGGGCTTCACCCCACGACCAGTGGCGCCGCCTGCCCTCAGCGGCCCAGGTCAAAGCCCTTCTCCCCGCTTCCTCTCCCTCCAAGCCGTCCATCGCCGAGCTCTGTCAATTCTCCCCCTCCGGAAAGCCTGCCCCACCCACTCAGCCCTGCGTCCCCCGAGACCACCCAGTCCGGGCCCCTCCCCCTGCATCTCCTCTCCTCCTCTCTCCCCTCCCTCCCCATCCCTCTCCCAGCCCCAGCAGGCCTGACCCTCTGAATCTGGCACCGGCTTCCTGGCCCGAGAACGAACCCCACACTCCTGACACGGTCACGGGGACCCGCCGTCTGTTCTCCTCTCCGGCCGGTCACGCTCCCCCGGCTCACACCCCGCTCCTGCCACCCTCGTTCCCCGAGTCTGCCGCGTGCGTTCTCTCCTGAGCTGTCCTCCCCGGCTGGTGGGCTCTGCGCCACCCGTTGGCGTTAGCATCAATGCCACCTCCTCCTGGACACCGTATTCAGAGACCCCCTCAGGCATGGTGCCACCCTGCCCCCGCCCGGGCCCTACGAGCTTTGCATCCTTTATCTTCTTTACAGCACCCACGCCCAATTCTCATTTCTGAGCGGTTTCTGCTGGCTTTGGCCTGTTTTCCCACCTAGAAGCCACAGCTCCGGTGGCCGGGCTCTGTCATGCTCGGTGGCCGGGGGGTTCCTGGAGCCCAGAGCGGGGCTGGCACACCGGAGATGCTCTGCCCACCTGCGGAGTGCTGAGGTGGGTGACAGCTGAGCTGCCCCAGGGGTGCTGGCCTGGCTGGGGCAGGTGGTATGGGTCCCTGGAGACCTCTCGCCACCCCAGCTATCCTTCCTGAGGGACAGACGGACTTGCGAGGAGAGGACAAGCGGCCTGGGAGGGGGAGGAGGTGTCCACCCCCTTGGAAGGGGGCGGTAGCACCCGAGAGGCCCAGGAGCTCTCGGCCCCTCTGCGCGAGGCCACCCAACCCAGCTCCTTCCCAGGTTTTATTTGGAAATGCGAGGTTTGGACTTGCTATCGACCTAGTTCCAGGCTGCGGGGCTGCCAGGCAGAGGGCTGTGGGCTGGAGCAGGTGGAAGGGACTCTCTGGGGGCCGAGTAAGACTTTGTCTCCTAGGGCATCTTTTCCAGTGGGAGCCTTTCACCTGAGCTGGGGGGACAGACGGGAGCCAGGAGAACCAGCTGCGGACCTTTACATGCAGCGGCACAGGAGGGGTTGAGAATGCGCCGTAGAGAGAATGCCGGGCTAAAGTTAAACCAGCTCCTTGGCTGCAGGACTTGTCAGAGCCTTGGCGGCACCGCGTGCAGGAGGATCTCTTGGTGGGCGTTTTGTGGGCAGGTTTTCCAAGCCTATGTGACCTTGAACCTGAGCACCTCTCGGGACCCTAGTGTCCTCTGGAACACAGTTTGGGAACCTCTGAGGGAATTCAGAGCCCAGGGAAAGCACCTCCGGCAGCTGTTGGAAGACAAGGGCCCTTAATGGTTCCTGGGTCCCTTTCCCCTGGGGCCCCTCCCTGGCCTGGCCTGAGGCTCACCGGGCGTTCGAGCTGCTTTCAGGGGACCGCCAGGTTTCGAAGGAAACCCCTGACCGATTGGGCGCACTGTCCCCACAACCCTCTCCTCCCCAGAGCCCAGCAGCCTTTCCCAGCAGCTGCGACTATAGCTCTTCCCCACCCGGGGTGTGGCGTGGGGCTTCCTGTTGGAAAGACTGAGGGGCTCAGGTGAGAGGCCGGGGCGGGGGGCTCTGTCTCCCCTTCACGCGTGGGCCGTCCTTCCCGATCTGGGTACCCTGGGCCGCCGGGGTCCCTGCGGGCAGGCCCGGGACCGGGGCTGAGCGCGTAAAGGTGGGGTAGGGGCAGGCGGGAGAAGGGCACGGGGGCCGGCGGAGGGGGCAGCGGGTTTAACCTTCTTAATGACAGGGACGGGGCTTTCAGGAGGGGAGAACTGAACAAGAAAGCGCCCCCCCGTCTGCTCCCCGGCCGGGGTTGGCGCTGTTGTGCGGTGTCAGTGCCGGGGCGGCGGCGGAGGGCGTCGTCGGGGCGCCAGGGGCGGCACCTGCGGTCCGCATTAATCCGCAGTAGCTGTTGCCGCATACACTACGGATTTCTAGACCCTGGTGCCCGGGGCGAGGCGGGCGCAGCGGCTCGGGGGAGCAGCTGGTGGAGAAGGGCTGCAAGGTGTCTCTCCGACAGCTCCCACAGGCCCTTTCCGCACGGCTCCCACGAGGGGGAACCGAACTCAGTCCCCCCAGCCGTGGCAGAACCCGGGCCTGGAGGGCTGGGGCAGGAGGGGGAGGGGGAGGAAGGGTGGGAGAAGGAGAGAGAGAACGAAATAGGCCAAGGCGCTCAGCAGAGAGACGTGGGAAGCCCAGGTTGGTGGCAGCCAGGGTGGGTGGGGGTGGCACAGAGACCGGGGGTGGGGGGCAGGGATGCCAAGCTTGCCCCTGGAGAGCCCTGACCTCCAACCCGGAGGAGACGCCCACAGCTCCTGTGGCTTCTGGCTCCGAGAGCTGAGGGCTGAGCTGCAGGAGCGCTCGCGGTGGGCAGACGCTTGACCTGGCTGAGCCTTAGCGCCTGCTCTTTAGGACGGGGGAGAAGAGTGCAAATGGCCTTAACCTTGCTGGAGAGAGGGGAGGCAGGTAAGGGGCTCAGGAGGCAAGGGGCCTGACCCACAGCCGATCCCAATGGGCGTTCCGTAATCTGTTACCGGTTTGCGATGCAGGAGGGGAGGCGTTCCAGTTTGCGGCGGGGGAAGCTGAGCCCTGCGCCTCCTGCAGCTCAAGCCTGCTCCAGGGTTCGTACCACAGACCCTGGAATGGGCTGAAGGTAGCGCGATTTCACCAGAGACCCAAGTGGCCCAGAGCAAGAGGCTTGGGGAGCTCACGTCCTCTCGGCCATGGCCAGCACTGGGCACCAGGTGGCTGGATGCCGCGGGTCCTGCAGCCCCAGCCCGGGACCCTCCCCTCCGCTGGGAAGGAAGACGCAGCTTCCCTTTCTGTGGAGTAAGCAGGACAGTGGCGCAAGAAGAGGTTAAAAATGCAAAAAGCTGTTGGTTTTGTTAAAGAAAAATGCAGCTGCAACATCGGTTTGACTCTTGTTTGCAGTCTCATCAACGCTAAGCGCTCAATAAACCAGGGTGGCGTGGCGCTCCGTTTCTTCTGTGGCTTGGTCATTAATCTCAGGCCGGTTCTCATGAAAAATGAAGGAGAGAGGCTGTGTGGTAGTGAAAATGTATACATTCCCCAGAAAGTCATAATAGCATGTAATAGTGGCCACACACCTCCTCTCCTGCGGCGGGGGGGGCGGGGGGGCCGGGCCTGCGCACCACCAGCCCGCGGGGAGGGACACAGGGAGTAAGTCGGCATCGTCTGCGCCGCAAGCCCGCTCTGCGATTGCCTTTGTCCTGTTAGCACCATTGATGCCGATTCTGAAAGCCCCACAAGCCTGATCTTCAGAGGCAGAGCCTTCCCAATGACCGAGGGTAGGCGCCCATACAACAGGAGTGCAGAGCAGGCGGAAAGAAGGGCAGGATTGATTAGGGAATGAATAAATGATGATACCAGGCAGCTCAGGGCCAGGGGTGTCACCACGCTGCAAGGCAGAGAAAAATCCTCTGGCCTGGACTCCAGCTGCCCTGGGCGGCCTGGCACCTGTTCGCTGCCCTGGATAAAGGCACGAGGTGGGGCCGCTGTCCCCATCAGGTCTCCTGGGGTCTGCCGGCCTCTGCAGCCTGCTGTTCCCCTCCTGGTTCGCTCCTCCCCAGCTGGGGAAACTCAGGCGCTCCCGTGACCAAGTCCACGTTTTACCGCCATCTCGGGGTGTGTGCTGGGTGCTTCTCAGGCGGCAGGACGGTGCCTGTACCCCCAGCGCGCACCTCCCCCTGGGCGCCTCCGTTTGCAAAGACTGCTTTCTGAGTGTCAGCTGTGTGCGGGCCCCCCCTTCAAGCCCCATGAAGCTTTCCTCATTCACTCCCTTCAACAACCCACAGAAGCAGGTGCCATTGTTACGTGTTTGAGGGATGCAGACCCTCGTGCTTAGGGCTCCACAATTCAACCCGGCCCAATCCCGAAGCCCATATCACCGCGCCTGCCCTCCACTGGGGCCCTGGGGCTCTGAGGGAACTCGCCGGACGGTGGATGGAGGGTTGTGTGCCCAGCCTCGGTGCCCTGGGCCTCCGCGGCCCAGTTAGCATCTCTGCCAGAGTGAAAATGGGTCCAGGGAGCCTGTGGGGTGCGGGGAGCTGCTGGGAAGAGCGATGGGGCCGGCCTGTGAGCTCTGCAGGGCAGGGCCAAGGCAGCAGGGCCCCTGTCTCCACAGCAAGGGCCTGCGGGGGTCAGGACCCCCTCTGTGGTCAGGCAGCGCTGTGGGGTGAAGGCAGGGGTAGCCGCAGCTGAGCAGCTGACGACTGGGGGGACAGACCCAGGTCCCCAAAGGTGGGGCCTGTTGATGAAGTAAGGAAAGAGAGAAAAGAGGGGAGAGTAGGAAGCAAAAGAGGCACCCCGGAGCCCCCAGTAAGAGGCAAAACCAGCTGTCAGCTGCACACTTCCTGGGAGCCAGGCCCCCGTCACGGGCTGGGTACCGGATGCCCTGCGTCACGGGCTGGGTACCGGATGCCCCGGTCCAGTCCAGCAGGGCAGGGGACACAGACAACCTCCTTGCTCCTTGGCCAGCGCTCAGCAGGGCGGGGGACCTGGGGGGGGGCGATGCCTGGGAGAGGCTTGGGGGGCTCACACGGGGCCTCCCCTCCTGCTCCAAGTGGGGGCAGAGGCCTGCAGCCCCGGGGGAGCTCCCGCGGCCCCTTGGCCGGGCGGCCCTCATTATGCCCACGTCCGCACCGGAGGGAGTCGGGGGCCGGCAGCCCTTCCCCGCTCCGGAGGGAGGCTGGGAGACTTAATTAGTGAATGTGGATAAATGGTCTGAAGATGGAACCCTGGTAATTGCTGAGTGCTACGGCTGCCGCCACCGCTGTTATACAATTACCAGAACTTTCCAGTCATGGGAATATAGTTAAACAATTTCCACCTGGTGTGGGCTTCCGGGAACCCCGCCGGCTTAAGGGCTGGCCTGGTCGGTCCTCTTTAACCCACAGGTGATGTAGGAAAAACACACTAATTGTGGGAAATCACGCCTGTCACGGTCCCGGCCACCTGGGGACCGCTGAAGTAAAGAAGAATGTGCCACTCGCCCCGAGCAGATAAAGTCGCTTGGGCTCAAAGAGAAGCCCAGGATGCCGTCCATCCAGACTTTCTGAAAGCCTCTGAGCAAGTTCTACCCAAAGGCCCCTGGAGGGTTAAGCCTTCCGGGAGGGTGCCGCTGGGGAGAACGTTTAATCGTGCAGCGGAACCCCGCTGCACCCCCGTGCCTGTGGGGCGGGATGTGGGGGCACGTTTTTGGATGGACAAATGGAAGCCAGGAGATTCACACTGGCTCGGGGCCCGGCCTTGCCTTACTTAAAATCATCCTGCATGATCTGGGGGAAGAAATGCCCAGTAAAATCTCCACGTTTGCAGACGACGCTAAACACTCCCGGGTGACGAAGCGCCGAGTCGCTTGCGATCGGTCACGAGAGGATCTGTTTAGCGGATGAGAAGTGACAGATGGAGGCCAGTGTGGGCAAAGCGCAGGGCAGTGCGCTCAGGGAGAGTAAAACGAATCGCCTGAGGAGGCTGGTGGGGCTGAGCTGCCACCCGTCAACTCAGGGAGACCCCTGGGGCTTCTGGAAGCCACCGTCCAGAGTCGTTGCTGGGACCACGAAGGGCCAAGCCCGGAGAGTCTGACACGAGGGCTCTTTATCGGAAACCTTGATTTGGGGCCGCGAGCGCACGGGAGAGGGGAGCATCCCTCGGGGAGGGGTGGATGGCCACGGGAAGATGAGATAAGGATTTTTCTGGTCAGAAAGACAAAAGCCAAGGGGAAATGTGACTCAAAGTCTCTCAGGTCGGAAAAAGGAGAAGAAGGTGAACGTGTGTTTTTTTTCTCCAGCTCCCCCAATACTAAGAATATGGGCCCCCCTGGAGCTCAGGGAGTCATTTGTGGCACAAACTCTGCACGGCGGGCGGGTAACGTAGGAGACTCATGACCCCCAGGGAGGAATGGGCTGAAAAACAGAAATCGATTTTTTTTTTTTTAATGGGCGACATTAGTTCCTGGATGGCTGACCTGTAAGGAGTTACGGAAGGAGGTCAGGATATCGGGGGTCATCTCTCCCTGGGACCCAGCTGCTGGAGGTACCATTGTGCTGCTCAGTACCTCCACCGGGGTGGACCCAGGCTGGGAGTGCCGGCCGCGGTGTTAACTGCCTGCTGCTTCCTGCTTGCCAGGCACTGGCCAGGGACACGGGCCCCTGTCGCCCTGCAGTTGGCAAACCTGAGCCTGGAGGAGGTTCCTTCTCTGTCTCCTGCGTCGTCTGCTCTCACCTTGAATTCATTTTTGACATATTAGAAATCACCGCAAGAGTGGCACCAGCCAACCCTCCCGCTCCAAGGACGCGCGCGCCTTTAGCCTTGCTCCTGGGGCTGGCGGGCCTGCTCAGGAACCCCGCCCCATTAGGCGGTGGTTCAACCCCGTCAGAAGACAGTGGCCCCACGCGGTCATCCAGGCGTCTCCAGAGTGACTGACGTGCTCTGGAGCCCCTCCTGTCTATCTGCTCCTCACAATAGCTCTGGAGGAAGCTGAGCACATGCCACCATCCCCACCGGCCCCGTGAGCCCCCTCTGACTGAGGGGTGCCATGTGATCTGCCACCTGGCTAACGGGTGGCAGAGCTGAATGTGGCTCTGGTGCGTTTGGTGCTCTCACGGTAAGAGCGTCCGAGTGTTCTTTAGGCAGCAAGCCATCCCTCCCTGACTCAGTCCGGGGATGGAGCATGTGACTCAGGCTGGCCAATCGGAGCCCTGCATTCTCTGGGCCATGGGGATTGGCCGTGAGTCCCAGCCGGAGGCAATCAGAGCTAATGGCTGGACCTGGCTGGAGCCCCTGGGGGGCAGGGATGTTCTTTCCTGCTGGACCTGAACCTGAGATGATGAAGCCTAGAGCTCCTGGAAGCCATCTCTTGCCAGCACATGGAGCCCAAGAAGGAAGCCACGTGGAGGAGGCAGAGCCCAGGGGAAGAGACTGTAAGCCTCCATGCCATTGACTGAGCCCCTGGATCCAGACATGCCTGAAGCCAGCCCACCTCAAGACTTTTCAGTAACTTGAACACCCAAATTTCCTCTTATCCTGAAGCCGGTTCAAGCTGAATTTTCTGTTGCATCAACAAAGAGATCTAACTCCTAAACAGACCATATGTCTTCCTTTTGCTAAGCCAGCGCTCTCGCCACTACACAATTCAGACTGTCCTCTAGTTACAAGAACCACCATCACTATGGTTACTGAGAGCTACCAGTTATTCAGCACCTGTATGTTGCGGTGCTGGGTGCTAAGTGCTTCACAGGCTTAGCACACTGAACCCGCATGAAGTCGCCCTGGGGATCATCATCTCTGCTTTACACATCAGGAGCATGAAGGGAGAATTAAGTGGCCCACCAACCACCGCCCACCTTGAGCCCAGGTCTGTCTGATGCTAAAAGTGATGGTGAGGGAGAGTGGTCCAGAGTTGTGCTCTGGAGACCACTGCCTGGGTTTGAGTCTGGGCTCTGCTGCTTCCCAGCCGCGAGCCTTAGGCAAGCACACCTCAGTGCTTCAGTTTTCTCACCTATAAAATGGACAGAATAAGAATACCTACTGCACGAATTTGTTGTGAAGGCTAAATGAGATAAAGCATTTGAACAGTGCCTGACACATGGTAAACCTTCAAAACTGCCAAGTATTCTCATGACCGACTTCTCAAACCAGTGTTACTTTGTCTCACAATATTGCTACAGATAATGTTTCCCTAAGATTTTTGAGGACTTGTATGTGGAACAAAACCAGATTGATGCAGACATTGCTTGTTTGAGAAGTGTCATTCTTAGACAGGAGCCCATCGAGGCAAAGGTAAGGAATTCTTTTCCAACGTTGGAGAAGCATCTTCATCTCCAGTGGATGCTCAAGCCATTGGAGGGTTTGAATGAGCTAACACCGGTCATTCTTGCCCAGACAACAGGATCCGAGACGGTTCTCGGCTATCTTCCAAGTGCCAGAAGAAAACAAAACCACATTTCTCCAAAAAAATTTCGTAATTTAAGTGTCCATGAATTCAAAGAGCTATCTACCCCACCCCCATCCTGCCACAGGGAGAATCCTGTGCGGGATTCTCCTGGGCCACTGGGGACATTCCTGGCCCTCGGCCAGATGATTCAGGTGTCAGATGACCGGCAGGTCTTCGAGGAGCCCAGGTCTTTCAAACTCTTCTCTAATCATCACCGCTCACCTCCTCATCAGGACACTTTACATGTTTTATTTGTGCAGGAAAGATCCTCACGCATCCTGCAAATCACAGGATTTGAACTGAACTCGTCTGCGTATTCCTCTTGGAACAGAGGATGATAGAGTGGGAGGAAACTTAGGGGTCATCCAGGCCAACTTCTCCACCCACTTCCATTTCCAGCTGGGAAAACTGAGCCAGGAGACGCTGTGGCTTGTCTAGTGTCTCCCAGTGGACAGGGAGAGAGTGAGGACAGGGGACACTCCCCTACCCCCCACCCTCGGCTGGCATCCTAGCTCTGCCCCTTCCTGGGCTTCGGAACCACCTGAAGCCAATGGTTGTACCACCCTTGCTTCACAGAGAGGACGTGCAGAAGGCCCGAGCCGGTTCTGTTCACCCACGTGGCACGCACAGGGAGGCTGGCTTCCTAGTCACTGTCCTTTTTTTATTTTTTATTTTTTTGCGGTACGCGGGCCTCTCACTGCTGTGGCCTCTCCCGTTGCGGAGCGCAGGCTCCGGACGCGCAGGCTCAGCGGCCGTGGCTCACGGGCCCAGCCGCTCCGCGGCACGTGGGATCTTCCCGGACCGGGGCACGAACTCGTGTCCCCTGCAACGGCAGGCGGATTCTCAACCACTGCGCCACCAGAGAAGCCCTCACTGTCCTTTTTTGCAGCCTTGACTGTGAAGAGGCTCTCAAGATCCTCAGTGGGCTGGAACGTGGCCCTGTTCTTATTCTTTAGAGCTCGTGCCTTCCGTTCAGCATCTTCCCGGTGCTAGCCATGGCGGGGCAGGTACGCTAAGCAAGAAAGTCTGGGAGGCTGGGACCTGTGCCACGCTCCCCCTGTTCTGGGGGAGCATCTGGGGAGCCCCTCCACTAAATCCTATTAAAGACATAAACCTCAAAGCTCTCCCTTGACTGACAAATAGGCCGACTGCGGAGGCAGCAGAGGATGAATGGTGCCTGACCCCTAGAGCATCTATAGGATTTTTATGCTCTGACAACTGTAACGGTGAGATTCCGGCAATTGTTTTAGAAGGAATCATGGTTAGATTGGGCCGTATGTTTTTTTAAATGTGTTCCCCAGTTCCTCTTTAATACTTTGGTAGGACAAGATAAAGAGTAATCACTGAAGTAATTGTGGCACTCAACAGTTTATGTCTTGAAAGAGTGACCGGGGGTTAACAAAGCCATGGCAGGACGAGGTTTGGATTCGAAATTACAGTTTTTTTTTTTTTTTTTTTTTTTGTGGTACGCGGGCCTCCCTCTGCTGCGGCCTCTCCCGTCGCGGAGCACAGGCTCCGGACGCGCAGGCTCAGCGGCCATGGCTCACGGGCCCAGCCGCTCCGCGGCACGTGGGATCCTCCCGGACCGGGGCGCGAACCCGGTTCCCCTGCATCGGCAGGCGGACGCGCAACCACTGCGCCACCAGGGAAGCCCCATAGTTTTTCTTTTTAAATCCTTCTTTATCTTCTTTCTCTCTCCATTGGCTCCTGGAGCTTGCTGATAACCTGTAAGCCTCCTCGGGTAATAATGGGACCTGCTGTACTAATGACACAGGCAAATCAGGGGCCACCTCTGCTGCAGAGCTGCTGCAGTGGGGCCGCCCCTGCCTCAGAGCCCGTGACCTTAACAGGCAACGCCGACCTGTCCCCCAAACCAGCGAGGCTCGACATCCCGGATCCCAACACGGATCAAGACCTGATCTCTGGCGCCATGTCCCGAAACCGCCGGCTGCCGCCAAGAGGCTGGGCTGCCCGATGCCAGCCCCTCGCAGAGGGCAGAGGAAGGGGAGCCCACCAACTCCGAAAGCTCCTGGAATCGTCACCTCTCCTGGCAGATGCCACAGCACCCTTGGGATGGAGGGCTGTGGCCCACAGGGGGCTGAGGACCCCATCCCTCTTCAGATGGTGCGCTAGAGAGCCTCCTCCAGCTTCCTCGGGGGTCTCGAGGCATCTGCCAGTGGAAGCAGAACTGAGCCACGGAGCTGGGAAGCCGCAGAGTAATCAGGGGGCCACGGTTCCCGCGCGCTCTAATCTACGGCGCTGTGATGTCAGCGGGGCAGAAGAAGGGTAGAAACGTAGGAAGGGTGAGGCTTTTCTCTGTCCCCGAGGCCACCGCCCTGGTCTGGCCCTCCTAGCCTTAGCCGTGTAACCTGGCACAGCCTTCTGGCAGGTGTCCCTGCCTGGAAGCCAGCCCCTCCCATCTGACTCCCAGCTCTGGTAAAGCCGCGAAGCTTCCCTGGTTCCTCATTTCCTGTGAATGCAACTCACTCCCGATAACACAGGCCCCCACGATCGATCGGCCGGATCTGCCCTTCGTCTACACCTCCCCAGTACCGACCTCACACCCCCGGCTCAGTCCTCGGGACCACTCAGCCTGCCCTGCCCACTCAGTCTGTTCCCAGCGCCTGGAACCCTCCACCCATCTCGGCAGGTCCCCGTTCCACCTGCTTGTTGTGACCCAGCTCCAATGCCTCGTTGTCCTTGAAGCTTCCCCTAACCCTCCCAACCAAAAATAACTGCGCTCTCCTTGGACCCCAGAGCAGCCCTCGGTGCCTCTTCTAGCACGGCCGGCCCTGCCCATTTCACTGATCTTTGGGCTGAGTCTACACTCCCCCTCCAGACACCAGGCTTAGTTGCAACAATGTGGATGGACTTGGAAGGCATTATGCTCAGTGAAATATGTCAGGCAGAGAAGGACAAATACTGTATGTTCTCATTTACATGTAGAATCCAAAAAGTACAACAAACTAGTGACTATAACAGAAGAGAAACAGACTCAGACAGATATAGAGAACAAACTAGTGGTTACCAGTGGGGAGGGGGAAGGGGGGAGGGGCACGATAGGGGTAAGGGGTTCAGTGGTACAAACTACAATGTAGAAAATAAATAAGCTGCAAGGACATATTGTACAGCACAGGGGAATATAGCCAGTACTTTATAATGACTATAAATGAAGTATAATCTTTAAAAATTGTGAATCTCTATGTTGTACACCTGAAACTTATATAACGTTGAACATCAACTATACCTCAGTTTAAAAAAGTAAAGAAACACCAGGCTTCCGGAGAGCAGCGTCTACGATGGAAGGAAATCCCTTCCCCGGTAGGTGGCCAACAAGTGTTGGCCGAATCAACGGCTGGGGGACCTCATCTGCCCTGGGGGTGGTGGTGAAGGGGGTGCTCAGCCTGGACTGACACGGGGGGCGGGTGGGGAGAGCCCCAGGTGCTGGGCTGTGCCTTTGGAGGACAGCAAGGACGTCAGCAGGTGGCCTGCAACCTCACCATCCACCCCTCACCCCCTCCCTCATCTCTTCTGCCGTTGCCAAGGCAGAGCGCGTGAAGCCGCAGGGGCCCTTCTGGGTGCTTCTGCAAGTGGGCCCATTTTACCCGCGGGGGCAGGGCCGCACCGGGATGCTTTGTTCCAGCCTCACTCACAACACCCACTCCCTGCCGTGGCCCTGGAATTTCACACTAAGCTGTGGTGGATGGCTCCCTTTCCTCTAAGCTCAGGGGGCCCCAGGAATCGCACAGCAGAGATCTGGGTGGCCATGGCCAATGGACAAAACCTGGCCAACACCTCTGCATGCACACACGCACACACACCACACCACACACATATACACCACACACACGCACACACACACACACCACACACACCACAGACACACATACACACCACACACAGACACACATACACACCACACACCACACACAGACACAGAGACACACCACACACAGACACCACACACATATACACCACACACCACACACACACACACACCACACACCACAGACACACATACACACCACACAAAGACACACCTACACACCACACACAGACACCACACACACACACCACACACACACACACCACACAGACTCCACACACACACATACACACCACACACACATATACACCACACACATACCACACACACAATTAATCAGAACACCACCACCACCACCACCACTGAATGAATCAGAATCTGCATTTTAAAAAGCTCCTCAGGTGATTCACATGCACAATAAAGCTAGAGAAGCCTGCTTAGATCCAGGGTTATACCTCGCCCTAGGCTCTGTTACGACCACCCTGATCTCCCATTTGTTTCCTTATTGTGGCTTACATTCCTCTAAGAACTAGACAATCTGATCCTTTGATGAAATGGTTTGTCCGAGAAAGGCTCTAGTCTCCTGAAAAGTGGGGTGGGGATATGAGACCATAAAGAAAAGCATTTTGATGTCATCCCATCCTACCTCCCAAACTTACACACTATTCTCTTTTACTTCCTGTTTTAAATAGTTTTTTCTTTTGGGTGTGTTTAGATTTTGTGAAGTTCAATTTCTCTCCTGTTCTTCCTAAAATGAACTTTCTAGTTCTGGAGTGTGTTATGTAAGGCTAGACATCTTCATTCCTATGTTCTTAAATCAAGTTTTGAAATAATTTACTTTGTATGCTATTTTGCGTGTCATCTCCCAAGTCTCTCAACCTTCTCAGCAATGTGCTACAGTATAACCTAAACATATTTTTTCCTAATATATGGGAAGGATCCTATAACTCTTTTTTTTTTAATCCTATAACTCTTTAATATATTTCCTTGCTTTTTGCCAAGGTGCCATATCTTATCATCATATCTATTTGATGCACCGGTAGTTTGCCTCTCCCCTACTGAAATCACCCCCATTCATCTTCCTGCTGGAATTTCAAAGACCGTACATACCTGCAGGATACTGTAAACACACAGATGATAATAAACGGTGGGCATTTTAAATTCAGGGACTGGAGCAACTCTCCTTCCTGCTCCAACGCCCACTTGCCTGGAACTTCTGTCATGGAAATCCTCTCTTCCCATAGCCGGTGTGTTCATAACAGAGGGTAGGATCACTACCCCATTTTCAGGCACCCTCCTCCCTCACTGGTGTTACACGCAGAACTGCCACTGTCTTACACATACACATACACATCACACCCCACACACAGACTCCACACACAAATACACACACACACCACACATACACACCCCACACTACACATACACATACACATCACACACCACACACAGACTCCACACACAAATACACACACACACCACACATACACACCCCACACTACACATACACATACACATCACACACCACACACAGACTCCACACACAAATACACACACACACCACACACACACACACACACACACTCCTCAGTTGTGAGGTCCACAGCTCTGCCTCCTTGTTTGCTTTTAGGACTCACGGCTGCCTTGAAGCTGAGAAGACAGACGCTGGGCGAGGGCTTTGGCACCAGCCCAGGGTAACTGGGACACCCATGTTTGCAAAGAAAGCGTTTGTGAAGTGTGAAGAAATCAGAGCAGCAGTGTTCAAAAACTGTGTTTAAATTTCGCTCAAAATGTTCTACTTTGTGTAAGGGATAGAGTCCCTTTAGAAAAACACCTGCTGGCATTTGCGAACCGCCATTGCTATGGAGCCGTTAAGAGGGGTTAGCTACCCAGGGACAGCAATTAATTCTGGTGGTTGTAGGTAAATCGAGTCTGTAGCTCTTTTTGGGGAAAGCTGATGGGAAGGGGAAGCAAAAGTGCAAAAGGTGAAAAAGTACCTCTTGTAATTGAGGGTTTTCTACTCACTGGAGCAAGGTGCCTTTCTTAGCAATTTCTTTATGCTCCCTCGCTGTGTAGGAGAAAGGATGCTAGGCTTTCTCTCCAGTTACCTTGAGAGGAGGGGGTCCTGCTTACACACTCCCCAGCTGGGTGCTCCAGGGGAGGACTCCTCACCCCTTAGAGGGACAGTTTCCTTCTCTACAGAGTGGGGAGAACCACAGTCCTCACTTCACAGGGTGTTCATTCGTTCATTTATTCATTCACTCAACATGTACTTGTTGAGAACCATGGTGTGCCAGGGACTGGACAAGGTTTGGAGTCTGCGGTAAACAAGGCTAAGTGTCTTGCTCTCAGAAAGCTTGGGAAAGACAAACTAGAAATACTTGACCAAAGAAGAGGTGATTTTGAATACTGCCAGGTGCTATGAGCACAAAAAGAGCCGGTGATGGGTGAGGGTAAGTGGGGCATTTGGCCAGGAAACTTGGGGAAGGCCTCTGACGAGGTGACCTTGAGTTGAGTCTGAAATGGTTCGAATCCAGCCATGGGAAGATCTGGGGGAAGTGAGGGTTCAGGCACAGGGAAGTGTGAAAGAAAGAGCCTTGGGCAGCTCAGGGACATTCAGGAAAAAAGCCATGAAAAGAAGAAACGGAGCAGAGTGTCGGGGCTGGTGAGGGCCACCTTCCATAATGGCAGCTCTGCGTCTGTCCAGCCACTGCCTGGTCCAGAGCTGGGCTTGGTTAGTATCTGTTAAATAAGCAACACAGGCCAGGAACACATTGACGTTGAATGAGCCTCCCCCTTGAACTTGATTCAGTCTCTCAATGGAAGAAAACCTTCACATTTTGACATCAAATCACCGGGAGAGGCTTATACTGGCAGCCATGATGCAGCAGAGATGAAACATACAATTTTACCCATTAGTAAGAAAGTTACCAAAGTTTACCTTGTTCAAGGCTTGTTCTGAAAAAACAATCTGTTTTGTCGGCTATTTGTTGAATGAAGACATAAAAGATGGGTTATAATGAAGTCAGCAGTTTTCAGTAGCGGGTACTAACTTTGGAATTAAAACCAGATAGAAAAAGCACACCAATCTGTTATCTTGCCCACAGCCAGCTGATGGAAAAAACTTGGATTTGGAATCGGACCTTGGCTCTAACCGTATCTGGGACACGGGAAATGCTCTGTGATCTTGGGCGAGTGACTTAACCCCTCTAAGCCTCGTATCCCTCACCTATGAAACGGGGATCATCACACCCACCTGACAGGGTCGCTGGAGATCCAATGAGAAGATAACACAGGGCGCCCAACACTGTTCCCAGCAAGTAGTAGCCACTCAGCCATTGACTGATGAATCACAAAGAAACAAATCTCTGCCCCTCTGCCCCCCATACCACTAGGGTCATGAACTGAAAGAGCCAGGTCAGTCTTACAGTGACTTTGGAGGCAAATAACTCCCGATTTGGGTCGTTTCTGTAAAACTATAGGTTTGACGTGACTCCAATGTCACATGAGGTCTCCGCGCAGAAGACGCTGTGCTTTGTACTCAGCGTATTCTCTCTAGAGGCGCGGGGAGGTGCTGGGCGGCCAAGATGTGGCAGAGCTGAGCTGGTGCCTGGAACTTTGCAACAAAGCAAGTGAAGAATCAAAGTGGCCTTCTCAGAAGCGGTGGTCCCATCATGGCCAGGCTGCGTTGCCGGGTACTCTTGCCCCACTCCAGATTGCCTAGACTTTCCTCTCCCTTTTCCAATAAACTTCCAGAAAGGCCAGCACAGCACGTGGCGCCCCCAACGCCCCCCCCCCGCACTTCCTTTGTTATTTAAATACATCCCCAATAATGGAGAGGACTGAGCTGTCACTGCCGGGCAGAGGCAACTGACAGGAAATTAATTTCTTAGTTTCTTATTAACTTTGAGGAGGGTATCTCTATGGAGCAGCGTTGCTGGGACAAGGTGGACCAGGACTTCAAGCAATTTTAATATTGGAGAGTTGGCACCAAAGCGTGATGCACAGCCTCCTTTGTCACCTTCTCAAGCTGGCACCGGCCTTAGCAAGTGTCTCTGGAGTGAAAATTCCTGGCATCCAAAACCACAGCCGCCGGTGAAAATTCTGCTGACACTGACAGGTGACAGTGACAAGATAGCCCCGTTGTGGTCACTCTGAAATGGAAGGGACCTGGGGCTCTCCAGTGCCCGCCGTAGGGGTCCTCCCAGAGCCCTCGGCTGCTCCCGGACCAGTAGCCCCTCTCCTTGGGGTCACCTCCATCTGGCCACCCCTCTTTCCCTTGCTCGGCCGCCGCCCTACTCCCTCCTTCTTACAGCCCCAGTCAGGGCTTCGCTGCCTCCTGTGGATTTTTGCCTTCTCCGCTGGCCCCGCTCTTCCCGTCATGAGATGGAACCTTGACAGTTTCCATTTCTGACTCTGACCTTTCCCCAGCTCTTTCTCTCTCCTCCTGCGCCACCTTCTCTGGCCCCATTCGTCTTGCATCTGTCCTCAGGGCTGCCTTCTCTGACCTTCCCACCTTCTCTTGTCAAGGGACACTTTGGCTTGCTCTGAACGGTCAGGTTCAATTTCTCAAGCAGAACCTTTGAATTTCTCTGACCAGCCCTTGAAAGTCTTTGTTCCCTAGCTAAGAATCAGCTGATCTCATCAGCCGCAGCCAAGGTTTGCCTTGAGGGCCTGGGCCACTGAATCATTTTCTCTTCTCAGTCCCAGGCCTTTCCTCCTACCCACTCTCTCCTCCCTTTTGCCTGCCTCCTTCCAACCCACGTTTATGAAGTACCTACTGTGTGAGTGCTGGCACCGACACAGGGGTGCTAAGCAAGGCCCTGCTCTCCAAATGTTTACAGTCTCCCCCCGGGAGGTACTCATGTGGAACAAAGCCAAGTTGAAATACATTCTATATTCTCTTTTTGTCAGAAGCAAACGAAAGTTCTGCGGGAGAAGGGGAAAGAAGGGTGATGGCTGGTTCTGTGTTTTCCAGCTTCCCGTCACTTCCAGGTGGGAAGCCACCCCCCTCTCTCCCCTCCCCCAGGGAGCAAAGCATCGTGGGAATATCCTGGATGCAAGCCAGGCTTAAACACAGTTTCTCAACCTCACAACTGGAGACATTTGGGACTGACTGATTCTTTGTTATGCAGGGCTGTCCCGTGCATTGTAAGATATTTGGAAGCATCCCTGGCCTCTAATACTAAATGCCAGTAGCATCTCAGAATGGTGACAAGCAAAAATGTCTCCAGACATTACCAAACGTCCCTGGGGAGCAAAATCGGCCCTTGTTGAGAATCGCTGGGCTGTACAACGACCCCAGGTCCAACTTATTCTCCAGGTACCATATTGTTCAGCGTTCAAGACTCCAAAAGGGACTGGGGAAAGCCACTCTGTCCTTAGAGGAAACTTAACAGAGCTGGGGCTAGTTCTGGTCGATTCTGGGGGTTCATTTTAGTGCTACTTTCGTTTTTTTTACATATACATTTCTTTGTGTTCAATAAGAGTGCTATATAGCTTTGTGGTGGACACTGCTGGGTTACCTATCAGCATTTATTCCCCGCCAAAATCCATTCCCCGCCACGTAGCCATGAGCTGGGGGAGGGGCGTGAGTGGGAGAGGGGTGGGCCCAACTGGCCAAGTGTTTTCCTACCCCCATGAACGGAGATTATTCAGGAATGAGCATACGACCCAGTTCTGGCTAACAAGACAAGAGAAGTGTGAGGGCTTCCAGGAGAGGGTTTCTCACTGGCAGGTGCTGCAGGAGATCCCATCTCCTCTTCCTTCGAACACGGCCTGTGTGCAGATGTGAACTTGGACTTGCTGCAGTCTCCTGCTCCCAGCCGGAGCATGAAGCCACCATTAAAGATGGCTGAATGAAGACTTGGAAAGGACCCGGGTCCTTGGTGTCATAGCCAAGCCTCTGAACAGACTAACCCTCCGCCTTCCCTCCCTCTCACCCTCCTTGTAGGCGACATCAGATTCTTCATTGCTAAGCCAGTTTGCGTTGGGGTGATATTCCTGGGGCAGGAGTATCTTGCCATGGCATCATTTGGAAGAGATGGTAGAAGGCTCCGTGGAGGAGAGAAGCTGGATTGTGGCTTTCCTCCTAAAGAACCAGATCTCACGCCCCACCTCTTCATGCTTTCTCACGGGCAAGCTGGGAAGCCTGCTGCTTAGAGGCATGGGGGAGTGCAAGGCCTCAGTTGCTCCCTGGGCCCCAGTCTCTGTAAAATCTGCAGCCACTATCTGCATCAGCTTGAGATGCACATTTCCTAGTCAAATTTGAATAAATCCCTTATTTCCCTTCCCGATATCTAATCCAGGGTCAGATGAAGAGAAATTTAAAAACAAAACAAAACAAACCTTTGAAATGGATGGCTCTAAATTGAAACGCAAATAACATAACAGCTTTCAAACTGGCATTTGCAATTGGGCTGAGCAAACCTAATTTCCTATCAAAGGAAGAGGGAAGTATTTTAATTATCTCATTGTCATAATGGGAGAGGAAACTGGTTCCATGGGAGGTAAACACCCTAAGCCACAAGGTTTCCCTGTAAATTACAATGCTCAACTTGAGCTGACAAGGAGAGGGGACACTTCTTCCTGTTTGATGGAGTTCCCTGACGTGTGGCCTTTTACTATAGTCATAAAAAAGGCAGTAGATTAGGAAGGTGCTGTAAAATATCATCGGAACCAACTGGGATCAATCATGAGAAGCCAGATTTCCAGCCAAAGCCTTGAAAATGAGGGAAACATGAAAGGCATTAAGCCAGCTCCCAGGGCGGAGTCCCCCGGCCGTGGAGAATATGCAGGACGTCACTTCCAAAGGTGCAGGGGTGCAAGTCTGGAGCCATACACAGAGCATGATAAGGGGGTCACGGAACTGGGAGAAGAGGGCTGCCCCCTCCTAGAAAGTGGTCCTCTCTGGGGTGGGGATCTGCTCAGGTCTGGGTACTGGTTCGAGCAGCAGCTCGGGCTGAGACGCTGTCTTCCTATTTACCACTCAGGTAACACTTTCTTGAGTTACTCTGTGCCAGGCACTGGAGGCGTGGAGATAGAAGAGGGAGTCCCTGTCCGTGCGGTCCAGGTGCAGCCGACGGATGGTGTGTCAACCACATAGTCTGACGAGATCAAGGTTAGTCGAGATGACAGTAAGGGATACTAGAGCTGACGGTCACAGTGAAGCAATGCCGGCTTCTAGGGGAGCATTGTGGAAGCAGCCTCAAGTGCATCTGAACAATTCAGGAGCACCTACTCTATAGCACAGGATAGGGCTGAGTTCCTGCCTGGCCAGAGCTCATAAGAGCACATGTTTATCTGTGCCAGGCCCTGGGCTGCAGGCTTTATAAGCCTTCCTCTATTGAATCTACCTAAGAGCCTTAGCGGGCCCTCTTACAATGATCAGCTCCTCTTAAGGGCTGAGGAAATGGGCTCAGGGAAGTTAGGGAACCTGCTTCTGGTCACAGTTTCATGTTAGTACCATCCCTGGAACACAGAGCAATCTCATTTTGCTCCGACCAGCTTGGCTCCCATGCTGGACGTGTGAACACTGGAGACTCTTGACCCTCCACTGGTTGGACTCTTTCACAATTGAGAAGACTTCAGACGTGAGAGCAAATTTCTCTAAGAAACTTAGATCCTGGTCCTCTGGAAATAGTGCCTTAGATACCTTAAATAGTGTGTGTGTGTGTGTGTGTGTGTGTGTGTGTGTGTGTGTACGTGCGCTGACCAACATCTTCAGGGAGAACCCTACCAGTGTGATGTCCATCACCCTGCCTGTGTGCTCCTGGGCATCTGAGTGTCTGATTAGCAGGGGAAGATGCCACTCCAAGATCTGAGTCCCCATCAGCTTTGAGACCATACTTGCTCTGCTGATATGCTGGCCTGAGAGCCAGAGGGTGGACTCAGGTCCTTCCAGAAAACTTCCCAAGCTCCTGAAGTCTCCTCACACTTCCCTTGGTTCCAGGAAGGATTGCCTTGAGCCCCATGAGGCAGAAGGATGTCTATACTTTCAGAAGTCCATAAAGAGGGGGTTGATAACCCCCTAAAGTTTTCTTCTTGCCTTACCTGACTCTGCTGCTACACTTTTGTGTTGTCACCCTCTCCCCCATTGGAGGTGGAGAGGGTCCTAGTAAACATGTCTTCCTGATATTTATAAACAGGCTTGAGAGACCCCTCAGCCAAGGGCAAGCCCTCCACGACCCACGTATCTCAGTCTCCTGGATTCCAGGTCACCACACAGCCCTAGCAGCCTCCTGGCTGGAAACGAAGGTCAAGACCTCCAAAGCAGCCCATAGCTGAGCCCACAGTGGCCTGGGCCTCATGCCTGGCCCCTTCTCTTGGCTCTCAGAAGCCACACTTCCCTGTGGGAAGGGCTATTTATGAAACAGAAAGAGCAGTTGCAGCCACATTTACCTCGAGAGCTCAACCCTCCACGTCTTAGAGGGAAAACTTCATTGCAGCTGACACCTGTGGGATGGCAAGACTTATTCGGGAGACAGATTTATAATAAAGAGCCTTATTTTATAGAGCCCCAAATATTTGCACAAAAATGAGCCCTTCGTATAACTTGCTCCATTTATCTCCCCGCTGTCACTGGGTATATCTCTCTATTTTATCAGTTGATTTTCCAGTCCTTCCAGCTCTGTGCTCACCTCTCTCTTCTGATTTTCACTGCAGCTGTCACTCTGGCAGCTCCGTCTCTCCTCCCCTTCATGCTTCTCCATCTGTCTGCCAGTGCCCCATCCCCACCTGTTCAGGAGACTGGGCCTGCCCTGGGCTCTGTCCCTTCTCCAGGATTCGAGGGAGCGACGGGGAATGTGCCCCTGGAGAAGGACCCCTCTCCCAGAAGCCCTCCGGTCACAGCCTGGGGCCCGGCCTTCCTTTTCAGCACTCTGGACAGCGCTGTCCCTTTAACAGACTTGGCCTTGGCCTGGAGCCTTTAGGAAGCCTCCCTGCCTCATCTCTTAGCATTTCTAACGCTATAAAGTAAACCCCAAGTGGTTTCTAACCTCCTCCTATCCCAAGACACAGGCTCAATAACAGAGTGAGAAGCGTATGAAAAAAGGAGCGATTTTAATTTCAAAGTTCTGCTGACATTCGAGTGCTCTCAAGGTTTATATAAACAGAACACCCCGCTTGAAATATCACTTTGAATTCCGTTTGTGCAGTCGCGCCTCTAATGTGCTGCTGTTTGGGTTTCTCTCGGCGATGGGAGCCTTTGTGTTTTAATATTCGGAGGCGCAAGGAAGCAGGAAAATTATAGCTGGGGACGCCCGGGCTTGGCTCTTTATCTTCCAAGTTAAATTTGGCTGAATTGAGGGAAAACATCCTTTTAAAAGGGTGGTAAATGGAAGTAAAAATCTCTTACATTTACAAAACACTGGGTATTTTCAAAGCCCTTGCGCATTCATTATCTCATTAGATTTCCCCAGCAGTCCTGTTCAAAACATCGCACAAACAGCTATTGTAGGTGCTGCAGAGGAGTGCAAGGCTGGGGAGGCTGGCTTGGCAAACGGAGAAACTGAGGCGGGGGCTTGTACTCATGGTGGCCAAACTGGGCAGGGCTGGCCAGAACCAGGAGGCAGCAATGCCAGCTACCCCTTTTAGCAGACGGTCACTTCCCTGTATCTCTCCCACCTCCTGCAAGTGACCTTTCATCTCTCCTCCCATCAAACACAGTCTTTCCAAATGCAGGCGCCACTCAAACCCCTCACAGGGACTTCTGCCTTTAGAGGAGAATTAAGCCCAGAGCAGAATGAGAAAATCCCCCAAATTAGCAATACCGTCTTCATCTATTGAGCATTTACTTTGGGCCAAGACGAGTGCTGGATCCTGGACATGCATTGTTTCATCTGACCTCCTTAACAATTCTGAGGATGCTTTTAGTCCCATTTCACAGCTACGAAAACTCATGTTCAGAAGAATGATAGCTAGTCCGTGTTTGGTCACATCCACACTCAGGCAGCCTGCTCCAGAGCCTGAGCTCCCCACCTCCACGTCATACACTTCCTGTTTGCCTCTGAGGGCAGATTTAAGCATCAGCCACCGGAGAGGACTCGGGTGGGGTATGAGGCCTGCTTTGCCCGACCTGTGAGTGGCCAGCTTCTTTGATTCCCATGAGCTACTCCTGGAGCGGGGACTGGAGCTCTGTGGGCTCTGACATCCCAGGTCCCGAGCTTGCCCCTCTGCCTGGCATTGCTCACATCCTTCAGGATGGGAAGTCGCTGGACCACATCCTGGGTGTGGCCCAATCATCCATGCAGCATTGCAATCATTTCAGAAAGCGAGTTGCTGCATGGATGGATGAATGAATGAACGAATGAGGAAGAGGGTCTGATCTTTGCAGATGTGCAGAGCGGAGGGCCAGGCAGCAGAAAGGCAGTAGCAGTCAGGAAGTGTAACGCCTGCCCTGGCTCAGAGCCCAGATCCTGAATGCAAGACCTCCCCCGTCCCCTGCATCATCCATCCCCCCACCACCCCGCCCCGCCCCCATCACCCAGCAGCATCAATGGCGCCTGAAGGCCAAGGGGAAGTGCATACAGCTGCCCCACGTTTCCCAGGGTTCAAGGTGAGGGAGGAGGGTGTGAGCCTCGGGGTGGCAGCGGGGCCCACCAGATAAGCCTGATGTGATGTTCACGGTGTAGCTGGGGCCGGGCAGGCTGATGGCAGATTGTTCTGGGCTGTCTCTGGGGGTGGTGTCATTTATAAGTCCTGGAAATTTGTTACCGTTGATAACAGTGATGAGCCAGTAACACCACCGAGTGAGGAATGTTAATAACACGGGAGACATTTTTTAAGTGGTAGCTTTGGGGAGCCTTCGGTGTGTCCGTGCCAATGGGACGACAGTTGTCGCTGTCATATATCTGGGAAGTTGTTCCGGGAAGGTCGTGTGGTGCCTCCATTGTCATTACGTACAAAATATTTCCATTTTCCAGAATAGAGTTGGTTCTGGCGTCAATGAATCTTCATCTTTTCTCATTTTTATGTCTCCCTGTTTGTCTTTGGGG